>NW_010973244.1:4284389-4284896 GCF_000737465.1 Haliaeetus leucocephalus | reverse complement strand
AGCTGATGGAGAAGAAGCCTTACAAGAAGCAGTGCAAGTACAGCAGTGAGCCGACCTGAGCTGGCTTTCGTGCCCAGTAACCCCACGCAACACACCACCTTTCCTGTCCTGAGTGACCACCATAAAAGATGAAGCACAAAGTCATGGACTAAATGAACTCAGCTGACATTTTGTGGACATTTGTGGACATTTATGGACATTTTACAGACATTTCACAGAGGTGGTCCAGAGACTAAGGGAATGATATCTGTGTATTGTATCAAAGAATGGGAAGGTTGGTGGTGGGTAATGAGGATGCATTGGATAGTGTGGGACCTGAGCATGACATAAATGGTACAGAATAAGGGGTGGAGAATGTGCTGGTTTTGTCTGAGGTAGAGTTAATTTTCTTCATAGTAGCTAGTATGGGGCTATGGTCTGGACTCATGCTGAAAACAGTGTTGATAATTCAGAGATGTGTCAGTTATTGCTGAGCAGTGCTTACACAGCATCAAGGCCTTTCCTGCA
>NW_010973244.1:4256743-4284379 GCF_000737465.1 Haliaeetus leucocephalus | reverse complement strand
ATCCCACTGGATGGGGGGGAGTGAGTGAGAGGCTCCGTGGTGCTTAGTTGCCAGCTGGGGTTAAACCATGACACGTATCAATTACCAGGAGCAGTAAAAAGAAATAATAAAATTGCAAAGATTGTCCACCAGGTGGCATGTGAGCCATATAATGTTCTGAGTAGCAATACTGTAAATGCACACAATTTTGTCCTGCGCAAGACAGTGAACCTGTCTGATTGGTCTGGGGCCAAATAAACATCTATAATTATCTAGAGTAATTCACAAGCAGTATTTGTTTTCTGGTAAGAACCACTCTCATTAGTTAAGCTCCCTAAAAGTGTTCAACAATAAGTCAAGCTCCTTACCAAACTATTGGCCATTATGGTTTCAGCATTAAATTTCACTTAAATGATTTTTTCTTTGTGATAATTTCCATTCTTGGCAGTAACATATCCATGAGAGCTTTTACAGTTGAGAACTGTAAGGACAGAGAGGTTTGGCAAATACAGAGACAGACAGTCAAAGCACAGAAAGAAAAGCTATCTAAGTGCTCTGTAGCTTGGATCATAACTGATTGTAAATTGATAATAACAAATTGATAAAAGATATCCCTGTCTTTACCTACTCCAATCAAGATGGAAAGGACTAATACCTTCTCACAGTCATGATTACATATTTATGTAGTTGCATATACTGTTCTCTGGAGACCTGCAGCCTTTAAAAGCAGAAGAAAATCTTAGGATAATTATTGCTTGCTAATATAGTGTAGCAATGGGAAGAAAAAAGAAGAGCCAGAACTGTGGCCCTAGCCAGTTTTCTATAGGCTGCCAGAAGTATTTCAAAGGCATTCAAGAAGTTCATTGCTATGATACCAGTCTTAAACCCTCCCCAGCACTGCAGAGTTTCTATGTATATTTTGCAAATTTCCAATGGGTAAGTTAGTGGTTTACTAGCTTTGGCTCCGAGATGAGGAAAAATTGTTTCACTTGCCACACTTGAGCTTCTTCATCAACAAAATCACTTGAGATTCTTATTACCCTCCCTTGTGAAACTCTGAATTCAGCGCTGAGCAGTTCTAGTAAGTAGTACTATAAATAGTCCAGATAGAGCAATCTTTTCTATGGGTTAAATATTGACAATTAGCCAACTACCATTTTGAAAGTTCTCTGTCCTGAATATTTACGCAGGTCTTGTTTCTATCATACCGGAAACCCATCAGTCCAAGCAGGGTAATGAGGCTAATTCGACAGCTGGAGATGGAGTAACACCATTACTATTTTTCTTTTTTATTTTATGATATTCTAGGTATACCTAGTAAACACAAGAAATGCCTCATAGTAGATAACATTTTATAAATGACAGTATTATAATGATGATTAATAAGCTTGAAGTTTTTTTATTATTATTACTGCATATGTATTTCTGCCTTTGCATTATTCAGCTGTGGAAGACCTTGGCCCCCAGGCATTGCAGACATGGTTTTCTCCCCTGTCATCTCTCTACTTCCCTTTATCTTTTTCATTATTTATGCTGGTTTGTGTTTTTTTCTGTCTGCTTCCAAGTTATTTCTGTAAACCTCCATCTCAGAAATCTGCACTCTTACCATATTCTTTAACATATATATATGAAAGAATCTCTGCCAAAGACATCTTCTCATTGATATAATGTTCACACAACTAAGAAATCTCCTTTTTCTTCATCAGTTCTCTACAAAACAGTTTCAAGCCACTACTGATAACAAAAATTAACAGAAATCATGGGCTGATATTTTTGCAATCAAATTCATGCAAAGTTTCTGTTTTTTTCCAAGGGAAACCAATGTGCTTTTGAATGAGTGGATTTTCTAAAATTATATGGTCTGAAATAAATAACAGAAAATGACCACTAAAACTGCAGAAAAAGAGAAATTGTCATTTTGCACTACCATTGTTACAACATTTGTTTAGATAGCCAAGAGACCACGGCCCCATTCTGCTCTATAAAATATCATGTAACTGACAAGTATATCCCTCTATTAAAAGGGCATTAAAATCACATTTGAAATCTTAGAGCCTACTTGAAAATCAGCTTTGCCTTCTCTATCTCCCTTAGCTCAAACAAAACCAAATCTTCAGTTACAAGAATAAGTGAGGGAAAAGAAAGATCCCCATTCTCCTACAGTGACTGAACACTTCACAAACTATTATTGTCAGGCCTGATTCTTGCTTTTGTCTCTTTGAAGTTAAACAAAGATAGTAAAGATCCTTTAAAAAAAAATTATGAATACTTCCTCATTTCTTGGTGAGTCTCAATTTCTTCTTCCGCACTTCTGTTGCCTCCTGTTTTAGCATATGATGAAAACATCCAAAAAATACATAAACTTACGGATTTACTTAGAGTGATTGATAAGTACTATAACTAGGCAATATTATAGCACTGCCACTTCAAAGCTGCCTGTTAACTATTCTCAGTCAGTATCTGCTCTTGTTAGTACCACTGGGGTTTTACAAGAGAAAATTCATCCAGATCAACTCTTCCTAATGTGAGCAAGTTAAAAAAAACATGCCATCAAAATAAGAAGTCCAGTTAGTTTTCAAAAATGACTAGACATGTTCCTCTTCAATCTCTATGAGTGAAAATGATACCCTGAAAACAGTGACCCTACTCTTTCTGTTGTTTCCATCATTTGTAAATTGGCTACATTAGCTGCCTCTCAGGAATAAGGATTATGGGCTCTTTTGGAAATATCACGTACTGAATATCAATCTTACTGAGAAGACTAATGCTTGTCTCATTATTACAAAAGAATAAAACAAATAACATGTCAATTCATTTTCTTCTCAGGAGAAAGACAGGTGTAACTTTAAAATATGAACAGAAAAAATGAAAAGCAGTAGCAGATCACAAGCAGAACTCTGATGGCCAGCACAGGTTTTTTTCAACAATTTTTTCACTCTCTTCCATTCAGTTCCTCTCTTTCCTTACCCTAATGCTACCCATTGGGAGTGTGGATGGTCAGATGCTGTGGATTCCAAGGAAAAACCTTTTTGTTTGGGACCACAGAACGCGTAATGTTCCTGAACTCTCAAAAACAGGGAAAAATTAGTCTCCACTAGGGATACTTTAAGGGAAGAGATATCTGTTACTTAAGTTAGAGGTTTACAAAAGCACTGAAGGCAGTCAAGAGTCTCAGTGCTACTGATTATCAAAAGAATGAGAGAGTGGTTGTTTATTTTTAAAGCACAAACATAAGTCATAATTTCTTTCTCTACTACAGAAGGAAAAAAAATGGGAGAAGAGGAGGATGTTAAGCAGGAGTTACAGCTGATGGAATTCCAAAAGGGCCACAAACACTTACTCATTTATCTTTCAAACACAACTCTGTCACACTCCAAGTTGGGCTTATCATACCTAGGGTGGGCCAGATGGCTTTTCTAATGAATTGCATATGTAGTAAGGTAAAAAATAGCTACGTGCTGAAATGATGTTGAAGCCAAAGCACCTAATTCTACATTGGATGCAATCACAAAACACCCTAATAATCAATATTAAAGAAAAGGAATTTATTACTTTGATTCCAAATGGAATAAGGAGAAGCCACAAAAGAAACAAAGGCACTTCTATGTCAAGATGAGAACAATCTACCCAACAGAATGAAAACAAGCTTGACACGCAGCTCTCAGGGTTTTAAACATGAACGTGATGGTCATATGGGGACATTCACCCCCCCTCCCTGCCCCCGCCCCTTTTTTTTCCTATTCCATAAAGTGTTTGGTCTTGCCAACACCTTCTTGTGGTTCTACAGTCCCAATTGCATTACAATTTCAGTCACTACTGTACACTGGACATGCCAGACAGGTAACTACACTCATTATTTTGCTTTTTTCTTTTTGAATTCATCTGGAAAAGGGGCAATCGAGACTCTTTTATTTGCGTGAGCAATTAATTTCCATGTGTATGTGGCATACTTTGTGCGTGATATACATGAACTCCTCCAGGTCTCCATAGGAAACTGCTGGCCTGGTGCCTCTGAAGGCTAAACTAACACACATCCCAGCTGTGGGCAAACAAATGGCTTTGGCACTTAACAAAAGGGTTTCTTTTATGGAAAATTCATTATTGTCTTTTCTGTTAAGCACGACAAAAAGTTATAATGAGGAGCAATGAACAAAATATTAATTAGAAAATGCTGCATAGATACAACACATTCAAAGGAAATATTATTCAACAGTAGCAATCTCTTCATCTGGTTATGAAAAAAACAGTTATTAGTATGAAACAGAGAAGGAAAATAAAGTCATTAGTATAAAAAAAAAATTCAAGGAGATGTCACATTGGTCAAATTCTGAAAACTGAGGGGAAATTGGCTGTAATTTCCTCCCATATGCCCCAAAGTCATCAGGAATTTGTGATAAAATTCTGCCCTAGCTTTGGTATTGGAGTTCCAATACCAAAGACATGGAGATGAATTCTTAGATAGAGATGAATTCTTAGATGAGTTGTGCTCTATGCTACATGTTTCTCCCTCCTTAAAATGTGAAAGGTTCACAACTGAGGCTTACAGGATAACCCTCTAACAGGATTCACACCACTGAAAGCTAATTCTGGCCTGTAGGAGAGGAGTAGAAAGCCTAGAGAGCTTGTTTCTTTCCTTTTCCATGAGTAGAACAAAGGTACCTGGAACAGGCCCAGTTCTTCTCTGGATGAGATGCACTTGTCCAGTGAACAGTTCCTGCAAAGCCTTCTATACCATATACCAAAGGCCGAGTACCAAAACTATTTTGGGAAACCTGGAATGGAACAGCCAAACACGGATGGTTGTTTGGCTTAGCCAGGTACCATATTTTTGCAACAGTACCTCATGATATCAATTTAAACATGATAAGAGAGGGCCCATGGAGTTCTCTAATTGACTCTAAATCTGTTTATATGTGAAAAACAAGCATATGCTCTTTAATGAACACATTCAGTAGAATTCAATGCATATCTAAGCATTAAGTTCAGCCTATATGTTCACCTTTTGAAGAACCAGGACTGTAGCTTTCTAAATTTCAGCAAGAAAATACAGCAAGCAATTTTTTATTACAACATACTGGGGGCTAGAGAGTAATTTCAACAGATTTAATTTAAAAAATGTTAACAAAGATTCATGTGTAGAATTTTCATATGGACTGTTTAAATAAGTAGAATGAACAAAACTTGGCAATGGCAATGAAGATCTAAATCAGTTATCTTATATTCTGGATGCAGAAAGAGATACACTTTGATACTTCCCAAAAGTCAGAGAAGAAAGTTAACAACCACAAAGTGGCACATGCTTAAAGTGATAACTTACGAAAATAAATAGTTTCTTAAAACAAAGCCTTGCAGAAACATTGCAGAGAGAGCTGGAGGGGAAAACAGCACATTTCTAGTGTCACTTAAAATAGCTAAACCAGCTTAATTAGTGATCCACAGTAATTGCCATTTTAAGAGTGACATTACATTGTCTGCAAAATACATCTGTAAATCACAGGACAGATTAAATGAAAGTAATTGCATCTTAAATACAACACATACCTTTGGAGTATTGTAATTCTAGATGATATGCTATGGAAAGGAACAGAATGGAACGGAATGGAATGGAACAGAATAGAATCCCTGAAAGATCTTCAAGAAAGATATCAAGGGTGAAGGCCAAAGGAGGAAAAGAGAGCAAGGAAAAATATAGTCACGTAGACACAACAATTCAGGACTTCCTTCCAAGAAGACGACCTCACCGTAAGCAGGGTAGTAAGGTGAATAGGTAAGGAATGGTAAGGAAATCCTGCATGGTCTCTACATCTCTGCAAAGTTCATGCAGAGGGAACCAAAAGCCTTTCTTTCACCTCAGGTATACCCACAACCAAATGAATGTATATGGTATAAATGTCCTTATTTACAGTCTGAACGTACAGATGAATTTTGGCACCAACATACAAAACTACAAGAATAGTACTTTCGTTACTCTTTCATGACTCAAAATACTAAATCCTAAAGGAAAAAGAGACTTTCCAGGGTTTTAGATCAGATGTGAACATATTCCCACAAAGTGAGGTAGGCAAATAACTCCCAGAAAGGTTAAAATCACAAATGACCTGTGAAAGCCTTACCCCAGGGCTGAAGTGCATTTTGTATCCCCTTTAAACACGGCCAATGGGTGTGTTTAATAGAGGAGCTGCACAGCTTGGTTTCAGTGGGAAAAGGGGATGTGACAGCGATAGCAGCAATGGGGTATTTTCCAGTTGGGAAGAGTCGTCATTTGCCTGGCTGTGCTTTGGGCACAGATCCCAGTGTTCTAGGTCTGAAAATGACCAACCTTTCCACCACACCAGTGTAACCTCCGCTCCCTTTTTTTTCAAAGCCTGACTTATTTCCATGGTGGGCTGTTGGCACCGTCCATTCCAACCTATGGCTCTGGTTACACTTTGGCTTTCCTCCAGGCTGCAGCTACTGAAATCATCCCTCCTCACACTCCCCATGTTTGTGTCCAGCCAGATCAAGTCCCTGGTCCTCCTCGCTGTGGGGCCTCACGGCCGTTAGCTCTGGCGCAGAGAGGGGACAGCTAATAGGGGTGGTCTCTGGGCTGCAGGGTTGGTTTCTGCCATGGCCTGAGAGAAGAGTAACAGCACCAGGTTTGTCCTTGGGAGCCGGGTGGCAGAGGAGGCGTCAGGGACACCCAGCAGCTGGCCCAGTGCATGGCCACCAAGGGCAGGGACAGCCCCCTGGGCCTCCTGGGCACAGGGACAGCCCCCGGGGCCAGCACCCCAAAGGCCTTCCTCCGAAGGATGCTGGGCGGAGGGGCTGCGCGTGGGGGGCCCCGTCACCCCGGTGTCACAGTGCCACCACCCGGCAGTGCAGCAGTCACAATGCCCCGGGGCAGTATAAAAGGGGCAGCCTCCCGTGCCCCGCTGCCAGAGATGGCCCGGGGACAGCCTGAAGACATCCAAGACGACGTCCTTGAGGAGCTGGTGGAATTACTTGGTGGGGACTGAGGGAGGAAGACTAGACATCGGACAAGGCTGCTGGAGGTTCTCTGCTGCAAGGCCACCTTCCAGCAGGGTCATGTTCAAAGCTCATCTGAAAGATGGAAATCCTTTTCAGCTGGATAGCCATGGCCAGACAAAGGGAATGCCTTCTTGAGGAGCACTGCAGAGCTCACTGTCCTCATCACCTGCGGAGTCAGGGGCAGCAGCTGTAAGAAATGGGATGCAGAGATGTTGCCAGGGGTCCCAGTGCTTTGGAGCACCCACTGGTGGCCCAAAGGCACAGGAAGGATTCTTGCCCCCAAGGTTGATCAGGCCAGGGGTGTTTGGTCACTCTCAGAAGCCCCTGAGATAGCTCCAGGTTGAGGGAGAATAGGGCTTGGGCATCTCCTGGGAGGCATGAGCAGCCTGTGGGATGAGGAGGCAGGTCTTGCTCACATGCTCAGGGAACAGCCGATCGCCAGCTCTGGGGTCAGGAAGGAATTTTCCCCCAGGGCAGATTGGCCCTGGTCCCCGGGGGTTTTTTGCCTTCCTCTGCAGCACTGAGCATGACCACTTGTCAGGGCTCCTCCACTCTGTTTTGGCTAGGCTACTGCCTGCTGCTCATGCACCGTGAAGACGGCCTCTTGTGCCTTGCAGCTGGGGGGAGGAAGGCTTTTTTTTCCCCATGGTGGGCTAGCAAGTGTCCCCAGGGGTTTTTTGTCTTCCTCTGCAGCACTGAGCACGGCCCCTTGCCAGGGCTGCTTTGGGCCATTGTGGCTAGGTGCCCGCTGCTCATGCTCCATGAAGGTGACCCTCATGCCCCGCATCCAGGGGGAGGAAGATTTCTGACTCCCAGGGCAGGGTCCAAGGGATGCTCCAGGGGCTGTTTCTTGTCCTCTGTAGCACTGAGCAAAGCCCCTTGCCAGGGCTCCTCTGGGCCCTTTCGGTAGGTCCTTGCCTGCTGCTCTTGCACCTCCAAGGCACCGCTCATGCCCTGCCTCTCTCGGGCTCTCTTGTCCAGTGCCAGTCTGTAGCGGGAGCGAGCTCTGCTCTTCCCTTGGCTGCATTTCCCCAGGGGTTCTTGCTTGTGCAAAACAGCCTGTGCTTGGAAGGGCTCCAGGCTTGCTGCACCATCCACAGCTGCACTTTCCAGCTCTCCCTCTGTGCAATACAAGCACAGGGCAGGCGCGAGACCACGTTTCATGTATTGCTGGCCAAGAAGCACAGCAGCGGAGCAAGTTTTGGAAGGCAAAAAGTATGCTTGTCATTGATAAGTGTCAGAGTTTGGAAAATACCCCACGGTACCACACACCTCTTCTTCTTCTTCCTCTTCTTCTTCTTCTTCTTCTTCTTCTTCTTCTTCTTCTTCTTCTTTTTTGTGTGGTCAGTACTGATGCTCATTCTTCAGGTTCTCACTCTTCAGGAAACAGGGACTGCTTGGCCTGTATTCCTGCTGCTACTTTCCATGGCTCTGTGGCTGTCCTTTGCCAGACTGCAAGGGAAGTTTTTGCAAGCTCAACTCAAGAACGCATCAGCCTGCTCCTGGCTACACATGTACATTGTGTTCATGCTTGAGAGCATCAGCTCTGAAACAGATTCAGAAAAATAAAATAAAATCCTGTTTCCACTTGTAACATTTGGCATTTGTGTCCTCAAAAGTGTTTTTGGAGCTGAAAACCCCATGGCATTTCAGGGAAGTATCAGTCTCACTGTTATTTGACTCATGGTAAATGCAGGAAATAGAATAGAATGGAATGGAATGAATTGGAATGGAATGGAAGAGTTCAGCTTGAAGGGAGCTACATTGACCATGTAGTCCTAACTGCCTGACCACTTCAGGGCTGAACAAAAGTTAAGGTATTAAGGGCATTGTCCAACTGCCTCTTAAACACTGACAGGCATGGGGCATCGACCAGCTCTCCAGGAAGCCTGTTCCAGGGTTTGACCACCCTCTAGGTAAAGAAATGTTTCCTCATGTCAAGTCCAAACCTCCCCTGACAGACGCAGCTTTGAGCCATTCCCACACGTCCTGGCACTGGGTACCAGGGAGAAGAGATCAGCCCCTCCCTCTCCACGTCCCCTCCTCAGGAAGCTGTCGAGAGCAGTGAGGTCACCCTCAGCCTCCTTCTCTCCAAACTAGACAAACCCAGAGTCCTCAACCACTCCTCAGAGGACATGCCTTCCAGCCCCTTCACCAGCTTTCTTGCCCTCCTCCAGATGCACTCAAGTACATTAACATCTTTTTTAAATGGCGGGGCCCAGAACCACACACAATACTCAGGGTGAGGCCGCACCAATGCTAAATACAGCAGGATCATCACCTCTTTTGACTGGCTGGGTCTGCTGTGTTTGATGCACCCCCGGATGCAGTTTGCCCCCTTGGCTGCCAGGGCACACTGCTGACTCTTGTTGAGCCGACTGTCAACCAGCACCCCCAGATCCCTTTCTGCAGGGCTGCTCTCCAGCCACTCCTCTCCCAGTTTATACTTGTGTCCGGTGTTACTCTGTCCCAGGTGCAGAATCTGGCATTTGCTCGTGTTCAGTTTCATGCTACTGATGATTGCCCTCTGCAAGGCCTCTTGTCCTTCAAGAGAGTCAACAGCACCTCCCAATTTTGTATCATCAGCAAACTGCTAACTGTGCATTCAAGTCCTGTCTCCAAATCATTGATAAAAAGATTGAACAGAACTGGCCCTAGAATTGAGCCCTCAGGAACAGTGTTGGTGACTGTTCATCAGCCAGAGGTAGCCCTGCTCACTACAACCCTTTGAGACCTGCCATTCAGCCAGTTCTTCACCTGGTGCACTGTCTACCTGCTCATCTCACAGTTGGACTTCTTGTCCAGAAGGATGATGGGAGGGACAGTATCAAAAGCCTTACTAAAATCCAGAAAAACTACATCCATCGCCTTCCTTTCATCCAGGACTACAGGCCCTACTAAAAAGTCCATCCCCATCTTTCTTACAAGCCCCATTTAACTACTGAAAGGCCACAATAAGGTCATCCTGGAACCTTCTCCAGACTGAACAACCCCAACATTCTCAACCTCTCCTCTCAGGAGAGGTGTTCCAGCCCTCTGATCATCTTTGTGGCCCTCCTCTGGACTTGCTCCAACAGGTCCATGTTCTTCTTATGTTGGGGTCCCAGAGCTGGACCCAGTACTCCATCCAGGTGGGGTCTCACCAGAGCAGAGCAGAGCAGAGGGGAGAATCACCTCCCTCGACCTGCTGGCCATGCTTCTTTTGATGCAGCCCAGCATATGGTTGGCTTTCTGGGCTGTGAGCGCACGTTGCTGGCTCATGTCCTGTTTTTCATCCACTAGTACCCGCAAATCCTTCTCGGCAGGGCTGCTCTCAATCCCTTCATCCTCCAGCCTGTATTGATATTGGGCATTTCCCTGACCCAGGTGCAGGCCCTTGCACTTGGCCTTGTTGAACCTCATGAGGTTCCCATGGGCCTACTTCTTGAGCTTGTCCAGGTCCCTCTAAATGGCATCCCTCCCCTCAGGTGTGTCAACTGCACCACTCAGCTTGGTGTCATCTGCAAATTTGCTGAGGGTGCATTCAATCCCACCATCTATGTTGTTGATGAAGATATTGAACAGTACTGGTCCCAGCGCAGACCCCTGAGGGACACCACTCCTCACCAGTCTCCATCTGGACATTGAGCCATTGACCACTACTCTCTGGATGCAACCATCCAGGCAATTCCTTATCCACTGAATAGTCTATCCATCAAATACATATCTCTCCGATTTCAACAGAAGGATGCTGTGGGGGACTGTGTCAAAGGCCTTACAGGAGTCCAGATAGATGACATCCATAGCGCTTCCCTTGACCACTGATGGAATCACTCCATCATAGAAGGCCACTAGGTTGGTCAGGCAAGGCTTGCCCTTGGTGAAGTTGGCTGTCTCAAATCACCTCCCTGTCCTCCATGTGCCTTAACATAGCTTCTAGGAGGATCTGTTCAATGATCTTCACAGGCACAGAGGCTTGTGAACCCATGTTGTCTCAGCCTGATGATTTCCTTATCCAGCATGACCTTCTCCATAATTCTTTCAGGTACTGAGGGTAGACTAAGAAGTTTGTAGTTTCCTCGGTCTTCCCTCAAGCCCTTCTTGTAAATTGGAATAGCGTTGGCTAGCTTTCAGTCAGCAGGGACCTCTCCAGACTCCTAAGACCTCTGGTAGATGATTGATAGGGGTCCTGCCATAACATCCGCTAGCTCCTTCAGTACTCTGGGATTAATCCCATCAGGCCCCATGGATTTAGGAATATTCAACTGATACAACTGGTGCCTCACACTGTCAGTGTCCATGAATAAAAAGTCACTGTTCCTTCAGTTGTGGTCTTCAATCTCAGGGGACCAGGCAGCCCATGGTCTGTCAGTATTATTAAAGACTGAGGCAAAAAAAGCATTGAACGCCTCTGCTTTTTCTTCATCTGTATTTGTCAGGTGATCATCTTCAAGAATTACTGGTCCAAGATTTTCCTTGGACCTCCTCTTGCTATTAACATTCTCAAAAAAGCCTTTCTTGTTTTCTGACACAACACTGGCCAGTTTCAACTCTAGCTGAGCTTTAGCCTTTTGTATCTTCTCCCTGCATATGGAAATCACAGCTCTGTAACCTTCCTGCGAAGCCCAACCTCACTTCCTGAGACTGTATAATTTCTTTTTTTCTCCTGAGTTCCAAGAGGAGTTCCCTGTTCAGCCAAGCTGGTCTTCTGCCCCACTTGCTTGACTTCTGACACAAAGGGATTGCCTGCTCCTGTGCTTTTAAAAGGTGGTTCTTCAAAACTGACCAGCACTCATGGACCCCTAAGCCCTCAAAAGCAGTTTCCCAGGGGACACTGGGCTCCCTGAGTATCTTCAGTTTTGCTCTCTTGAAATCCAGGGTAACAATTCTGCTAAACTTTTTTCTCATTACACCAAAACCTTTAAACTCAATCATCTTGTGATCACTTTGGCCAAGACAGCCACGTATCATTACATATCCCATAAGTCCTTCTCTATTCACAAACAACAAGTCCAGGAGGGCATCTTTCCTAGCTTTCTCACTGAGTACTTGTGACAAGAAATTATCTTCCACAAGCTTCCACAAGCTTCAGGAATTATACATCACTTATTCATAGCACAAGGTTTATTTTTAATTCTATCCTGTGTTTAAACTATTTATAATGACATATGTTATTAATTCCAAAACTTATCAGGTGATACAATATGAGATGGATCATCTCTCCTAAATTGTTTTTTTTCAATCTATACACATAAAAGTCTTCCCTGAACATATCCTATCTGCAGGTTCAGCAGCAAATATTTAATGCAGATTTGAATTTTGCTACTACTTTTTGTTCTGCTTTCCACTGAATTTTCCATTCATCAGCTGTTCGTATAGCTCCTTCCAATGGGAATGAAGAAGTATTACATGTGAAGGGACTTCAAAAGCATTTGAACTTTTAAAGGTCTCATTCTATGTGGCCAAACAGAAGTTGACTCTTCACTGTCCTTGGTATGCCGCTGTGCTTTCTTGTTCAAAATCCCTATGCCAGGGTCAGGGTGTACAGAGAAGACACGTAGGAACACTTGTTCAAAATTTCCCAATAAAAATTACTTTAACTTTTCAAAATCTGCCCATCTTTACAACCCTGTCCAGCTGAGAAGTGAACTCTGTATAGTGAAATGAAGTCTGCTAGCAATAGGTTTGTTTTCTTAGTTATCCTCTGAGGGGCTCTTACTAGTAAACTATAGAGTCCAGCATTCCTCCAACAAAATTCTGAAAGCTACTGCCCTATGGCCTCCTCAGAAAAAATATTCTCTCAGGAGCTTGGGGACTAACGTTGAGTTCTATTTTAGAGCAGGAATTTGGACTTGTATTTCTTGCTTCTGAGCAGAATTCTCACGAACAACTACATGTTCTTTCTGGTTGAGTGAATATTTATGTTTTCTGCAGATGGAAGACCAGAAATGGGAGAGGAAATAATACTTATGAATACCATATAGCCCATGAGATGACTAAAGTATTCTTCTGGAAGATGAGAGACTCCTGTTTAAAATTCTCTTTCTGAATCAGTGAGAGAGTGGGAAAGAGTTTGGGTTTGGCTATTAAAGTGCAAAATCAATTATTGACATGGCTTCAGTTCTAATTTTGAATGCACTCCCTAGTTAATAATTTTTACCTTCTGTCTGCCCTTCAAGTAACGTCTGCTGGTGAAATATGTTTCCCTTTTAACAATCAATCTCATGTTGCTCTTATTCTGAGCAAGTAGTTCTCTGGTCCTTTTGTGAGCAGAAGAGAAGCTGCTCCCAAAACCAGGTACAGGCCCTAAATGGAGGCATAAAGACAGTCAGACATGGGATAGAAGAAGTTTCATAGCTGAAGATCTAAACAACCAGTCCATGGGGAGAGCTTTACCATTCTTACTGTGCCTGAAAAGAGAGAGTTTCAAAGTGGGGACTAACTAAAAGGTATCTGCTTGCAACAGAAGAAAGAGAGCAGCTCCCTGCTGGCATGCTTCTCTTGGAGAAGAAAGCTTCACAGAGGGGCCAAATCCACCCAGCAGCAACCAGTTTCACAGACTGTATTAGCTAGCTGTCGCTGCAACAGGTTCATGGAAAAAGTAAGCAAGCAAAAAAAGTCCTCTGAGTAAGCAGTTATCATCTAGTAGCCAAACCTCCATAATGAGGCCAAACTCCCTGACTCTTATCTCAAGGAGAGCAAGATTGGCTGCCAGTATAATCCATTTGTCGTTTCTTGGTCTGGTGGACCTGCTGTGATTGACTTGTATGTGTATGAGCAGCCCAAGACACCTGTAATTGTCAAGCTTACAGAGGACAGCTAATGTAAACTACTCAGAGGTATTCAGAGGCTTTAGGGTCGGCGTAAAGTGGTGATACTTTGTCCAATTTTGAAACATCAGCTCTGTCACTGTGAATCCATCCAGCTTTCTTTATAACAGCCATTGTGCTAGCAGGTAGCTGTGAAATGAGCTCTGCATTCCTTTGTAGCCGTGTACCAGCACTAAGAAGTCTGTTCTGTGTTGCCATGGCTAGTTCCTTCAGGCCATGTCAGTTTTCTGTCATAAGGTACTACATAGATGAACCTTAGATATGTAAATAAAGGTTGAGGTTAATGATTGCTTAAATGTGTCTTTTCCAGGAAAAAATTATTATTGAAATATATAATTTCTATATTATTATAAATAAAAATAAAATATATAATAATATATATTAATAATATATATTTCATATATTGAATAATTTTATAGCCTTCTATGATAAGGTCACCCGCCTAGTGGATGAAGGGAAGGTGGCGGATGTAGTTTTTCTGGATTTTAGTAAGGCTATTGATACTGTCATGGTACATGGTTGATGGTTGGACTCCGTGATCTTGAAGGCCTTTTCCAACCTAAATGATTCTTTGATTCTATGATTCTAAGAACAAATGCCGGAATCTACACCTGGGGTGGAGTAACACCAGACACTAATATAAACTGGGAGAGGAGTGGCTGGAGAGCAGCCCTGCAGAAAGGGATCTGGGGGTGCTGGTTGACAGTCGGCTCAACAAGAGTCAGCAGTGTGCCCTGGCAGCCAAGGGGGCAAACTGCATCCTGGGGTGCATCAAACACAGCAGAACCAGCCAGTCAAAAGAGGTGATGATCCTGCTGTATTTAGCATTGGTGCGGCCTCACCCTGAGTATTGTGTGTGGTTCTGGGCCCCGCCATTTAAAAAAGATGTTAATGTACTTGAGTGCATCTGGAGGAGGGCAAGAAAGCTGGTGAAGGGGCTGGAAGGCATGTCCTCTGAGGAGTGGTTGAGGACTCTGGGTTTGTCTAGTTTGGAGAGAAGGAGGCTGAGGGTGACCTCACTGCTCTCGACAGCTTCCTGAGGAGGGGACGTGGAGAGGGAGGTGCTGATCTCTTCTCCCTGGTACCCAGTGCCAGGACGTGTGGGAATGGCTCAAAGCTGTGTCTGTCAGGGGAGGTTTGGACTTGACATGAGGAAACATTTCTTTACCTAGAGGGTGGTCAAACCCTGGAACAGGCTTCCTGGAGAGCTGGTCGATGCCCCATGCCTGTCAGTGTTTAAGAGGCAGTTGGACAATGCCCTTAATACCTTAACTTTTGTTCAGCCCTGAAGTGGTCAGGCAGTTGGGACTACATGGTCAATGTAGCTCCCTTCTAAGTCTTCTTCTCCTCTTCTCTTCTCTTCTCTTCTCTTCTCTTCTCTTCTCTTCTCTTCTCTTCTCTTCCCACCTATAAAGGTTATAATTCTTATTTATAGTTGGATATATATTTCATTGCTGACTGTGAAGTGGTTAATGCTGAGCTGTGGTATTATGCTATGCTGGTACACTTTGTTGAAACTATCAGTAGTACATAAGCCATTGATATTGTTCGAATTATTCACAGAAGTAAAAAAGCAATTTCAAAATTTTAGCAAGGAAAGGATTACCACAGACATAAGAATTTTAAGGCTAATACAGACTTCACTACTTGGTACAAGAAGTAACTGCCTTAGGCAGGTTCATGTAATTTAACTCAACACATCCATTATCTATAAAAGAGTTTGATCTTGAGATTGGTGAATGAAATTTGCAACATTTACATTACTCAGCAAGTAAAAGAGCAAATCTGTTATCATGCACTTTACTATCTGCTGGAGACTCCTTTGCTCAATAAAAATATGATTAAGTTGATTTATCAAAATATCCACCAAAACAAAACCCAAAGAAACTTTAAATACTTATAAAATTATTAGGATTTGCCCAAGAATAATTTTAAAACTAGCTCAATGAATTTTTGGATCTTCTGAATCTAGTTTACTTCATGCAAAAGCTATCAAATACTGCTATGTAAAGAAAATGCAAACTATAATGCCTAGTACAAGGTCACAAATTACAGGAACTAATTTTGAAATGGTAATACTTAACTCAGTATATTAGAGATACTCAGCCGAAATATGTATTTATTGCATTTAATTTTGCAAATAAACAAACAAATATGCAGTTATTAAGTATTTTGAATGATCCAGTCTTGGCCCTTAGGCACTTCAGCATATTTTGAAAATCAGGTCACAATTTTCAGATATAGATGCCTAAATATAGAGATTTATATCTATACTTAGGCTTACAGATAAATTATTTTTTTAATGCTGATATTTCCTTTCATTTCAACAGCGTTGGCAACTCAGTTCAGTACCTAAAAATCAAGGTATTTAATTTATATTTTTTAAATATGAAGAGATGCTTTCATCTTTGCAGATACTAATAGGTAACAGATTCTGAGGTATTTTAATCCAGATCCACCTGACCTTAAAAATTAAGATACCACAGGATCATAACTGCCTCCCTGTTCTACTGAACAGCAATTCTGTGATAGTTTTACAGCTACTACCTGAAACAGTATTTGCACTTCAACTCACCTCACAGATTCTGCATAGCTGAAGGGCTCCTTTTTGCAGGACCTGAATCCGAAGACAACAGAAGTCAACAGAAACCTTATCCTTCACTTTAACAGACATGAATTCATAAAAGTCTTTCTTTTTTTCCTTTTTGCTATTTTGCCTACTATCAATGTTTTTTTTACTGTAACAATTTATAACACTAATAAATTTAGTAAGCATTGTACAGTCTCCACACTATGTTGTGAGATGTAGTCTATATGATAAATGCATTATCAACACAATCATTTTCATAAATTAGAATGATCAGTTTTTATGAAATTACAAGCCACACTGCTATTACTGTTAAATACAAATGTTCAGAAAATAGGTGCAAAAGTGTATTATGTATTATGATATATTAATTATATTATATATTATATGTTATATAATCTTTAACGGTAATAAAAATTAAACTTATGCATGTTGTTTGTCTGATAAAACTGCTAATAATTAAAAAGGACATGAGAAAAGTTGAATTGTCAAAACACATCTGTGTACTCCAATAATCACTAAACAGTAAAGGCTGTAGTGGTGTAGGCTTCCCTTGAACTTGTCAAGTAACCTGCGTACATCTCCAAGGAGAACTGTGAACTATTGACTCTAACCACAAGTCATCTGTTACAGATACACAATATACTGTTAAAACATTGTGAAAACCACAACAAAAGATGAAGTCTTGTAAATGACTTGATTTCAGAATTTGTGGGAGTAACTGAATTGTAATGCTAGAAAGAAAGCGCTAATTTAGATTTTGTTGAACCCTGATGAGTACACTCATTTAGGTAGCTCACTTCACTAACATAGCTATCTTTTGGTGGAAACGCTTGGTCCGATGCTTATACATTAGATTTTGTATCTGCAGGCCCTCCCTCTTTACAACTGCAATAACATGGCAGGCCTACTCATACCCAGAACCCCCAGACAGCCTTCCCCTTGGAACGTGACAGAATAAATTCTCCAAAATCAGCTTCTACAAAACAATTGTGTTGCTCACTCATGCAAGGGTATGTCATCAGAAGCAAAAAGATTAAAAACAACAAAGTCAAGCCATGTCCTGGTTCACCTAAGCATTATCCTTGCCTTGTAAGTTTTAGCAAGCTGCCTTTATTAGAGCTCATTCATGTTCACAGTGGCCAAAAACTCTAACCCTCTTTGTATCTGAAAACTGGTTTAAAGCTGGACAAAATTATCCCATGGTCTTTAAAAGCTAAAAACTTCTGTTGAGGCCTTTATGCAATTTGCACCTATAGCAACTGAACATCGTATGGGAAGCTGAGTTCTGCCACAAGCTGAGGGCAATGGAATAATACGTGTTAATCAAATCCAGACCAGATAGTGATTTTCTCTCTCTCCTTCTCCCCTCCAAGACTCACAAATTGCATTTCAGGTACCGCTGGCAAGACTGTCAGCAGTGTCACATTTAGAAGAAAAAAGTCTGCTCACAAGCAAGGCATTCTGCTCTGTGTTCGCTATAAAAATCAGTTGCAAAAAATGATGTTGCAGATAAGAAACATTAAGAATGACTCCACAATGTAATTACAGCTTCTCTTGTGTAATGTTTCTTCAAAAAGACCGGAGAAATCAGTATTTCTCATAGCAAGAGAAATTTCTTTCCTCCTTTTTATTATTTTGTCTCAGAAATTTGTAACATATTCCTACTCCTGTGGTAATATTGCAGTTTATGGGCCTGATTATTACCTCAGCTATGTTTTCCATGGACTGCAACCCATAGGAAGGTGAGAAAGCCCTTGGTTTGTTAGCTTACTGGACATTCCATGAGTCAGAGGGCATGGGCACCAGACATGCAATGGATAAGGGCAGGCTAGGTTGGGGGACAGGACACAGGTTCCTATGATAATGCTTGTAACTGGGTACAAGAGTTAAAGCACACGTATCAGTGTGCATTATATTTCTTCTTTCTACCTTCACATTTGTGACCTGGCTTTGAAACGGAATATTGTGTTTTTCAGAGAGATAGGGGTACCACATAGCCACATCTGAAAGAAAAAGCAAAAAAATAAAGACAACCGGGTAAATGACAGATGAGTACTCTCAGACAGAATTGACCAGATTTTTTTTGACAAAATGCATCTCTTGGGAGTGGATGAGGAATTCCCACTTGTCAAAATGAAAAATGTTTCACAGAAATACACTTATTTTGAAGATAATTTTATCAGTCCAGAATGAAATGTCTAGTCCAAATGAAAGAGACTCTTACCAAGAACTCAAGAGTTTGTGACATTTGTAATGGTGGTGTAGATCAGTATTTCTGCTGCAGCATTGCATGTGGAGAGGTTACACAGGGCAATAGTTTTAAGGGTAAAGGGGCCACTAACTGCTGCTCTTACCATAAAACAACTGCCTGTGGTGAAACAGAAGGCACAGGGTGGGCTGTGCTGAGCAAACACAAAATTGAGACAAAATGTCTTGCATTTCTTGCTCCTACCTCGGAAACTCCCTGTTTTTATGAATGAAAATGTGCATGTTTTGTCTGGAGAAATAACCTCTTGGACTCTCAAGGCTGGTTAGCACAGGTTCATGGATCATGAACCTAATAAAAGGTAGGCAGTTAAAAAGTCACTATTGCTTTTAGCAAAGCAAGCTGGGAACCTAGAACAACGGCAAGACATTCGCTACTAAAAGCACATCTTTCATTGCTAGTGGTAAGTATTGCACTTTAAACTGCTGGGCTAGACAAGGCCTGCACACTGCATATATAAGATAGAAACATAAGCAGGATTACTGCAAAACTAAGTAAAAAGGTGAAATATTCCTATTATTCCAGCGACACTGTAAATACTAGCAGCTGCAATACATTCCTCTAAAATAATCAAACCAAATGTATTACTCTCTACACACTACGAACCAGAAATACAGTAATATCAGGTTTTCCAAGGATATACATAAGTAAAAATTCCCCCCCCACACCCTTTTTTAAATTCCATTAAAGCAGAAATATCACCGTAATGAAAGTATCTGTGTAGGGGTAGCTTAATTAGTATTTTCAGTTCTCAGAAAAGAGAGAACTAGTAACTCAAGTCAATATATTTTCAGTTAATTGTTACTGCTGTGCAACAAAGAATAAATTTGTGCACATTTACAAGGTGAGGTGAATTTCTGAGGCTTATCTTTCAAATGAAGTACTTTTTTTGATCAAAAGCATCTCATAACTACTGTTTGCAGCTTTTATCTCACCGCTGCTGTACATCACTTTATCTGCTGGAAAAGCTTGCACATTTTGCACAGTAATATGAGACAACTGAAATATAAAACATATAAAAATCTCATAGTGCTATTGCTCCATTAATGTTTTGTATATTAAGCAGCAACAATACCAGTAATGAAACTTCTATGCCACCATGATGGCAATGGTAGGGAACCTTTCAGTTAGGTAAAATCTCAACACATTTTACTGTAGCTTAAATTCCCAGAACACAATGTTCTGAGGTGAAAAATTATTTCAAGTACTAATGTTGCCATTAGGGGAAAGCAAAGTTATTTCAACAAGAAGAAAATACATTTTATTAAAAAATGACTTATTTTTTTTAAATTCCCTTACAAAAGGAAATTTTATTTCCTTGTGACCCACCGCTACCAAATGACTGTTGTGTTCTGTTCACCAACTTTGATCAAAAAGATGAAACAAGACCACCTCTTCAGCAAAGAGTCAATGTGTCTTTAACTGCTTAAAAACTGGCTTAAAATAACACCAATAAAAAAAAGGAACTTGGGATTTTTTCAAAAGAGCTTTCGATCATTCTTAAAAAAATGAGAGAATTTTAAGACCAATATTTTCTTTTGTTCATTCCTCATGCTGTTATCATGTCCCTGCTAGCAAACCAATAGTTCATTGTTTCTTTTCTATTCCTTAAATAACTTTAAACTGTGAACTCTGTCCTTGTCTAACATAATACAGGGAGCAGAGTGCAAAGACTGGTGCTGAGTGCATCCCTAACAGGTCAGGAGAAGCAAGATATAATGTGAGAATCAGATTCTCATTTTGATGCTTATTTTGAAGGACTGTGCATTTCCACAGTTCTCCAGAAAGCAACCTCCATCTTCATTCACTGAACAATGCTCTCATGAGTTCCTGAGCTTGCAGTGACATACAAGCCTTGTAAGGGCATAGTCACTATGTTGCTGTCATCAGGGAAATGCCGCAACTCATGTTCTTTACATTTTAGTCTTAATTTATATTTTGAGCTACAGTACTTTAACCTTTGGACTGTGGATAACTTCTCCCCAAATGATTTAGCCTACTGACCATTTCATATGACTAACCATATATCCTTGTTTGGAAAGCACAGTTTTCATTAAATTTAATTACCTTCCCCTACAGCTTGCATGGGAAAGGTCCATGGTAAAGGTGCAGCTATTCAATAAGTGCAGCTACTAAACAAGGCCATTTGCTATTAAAATCTACATCGTAAAGGCGAAGCTACTAAATTAGGATGATTACTGTTTGAGGGTGTTTCTAAATGAAGACATATAGGTAAGTTTTTGCACCTGTAGTGCATTTTGCTACACACAATGTTTTAAAAATCGTATGAAGGGCTCAGCAAGGTGTTTCCATGTCTTAACTGTTACAGCACTGTCATAATAAACTGATTTCTATATATATGAAATGTGTTCTTTTGAAAGTTTTGGTCCATTAGGAATTCAAGCGAACACTTGACTCTGCAAGAATTTCTGAGGTTTATAACGAATTTCAAAACCTCTACTATATTTCAAAGAAAAAAAAAAAAAACTCTTAAAAAAATTACTACGGATTTTTCTATACTGTCATGTGAATGGCACTCAGATGAAGAACCCAAGTTCCCAGTGAATTGCTCAGGACTGGCTCATGGCGAATCTTCTCAGGCTGACACACTCTAGTGGTACAGGGAAATAACTATTTGCCTTTTGACCACTTAAATATTGTTTAATAATTCTGTTGGCCTTGTTTGTTCTTTCGAGGCTCGCTTGCCAGGGCCTGGCATCTGTGGCATCTGTCAGGGGTTAAGCTTATCAGGGACTGGTATTCGTCAAGGACTGACATGCCAAACCAAGGAGGTGGTAACAGGAACCACAATGTTAGTCTTACCACAGAACTTGTTAGGACTTGTTAAAAACCACTGAAATCACCAAGTAAGAAGAGAGCATCCGTAAATGTCTAAAGTTCATTTAGAGGACAGAAGAAGAAGAGGAAGATAAGACCCCTGAAGAAATAAACGACCACCAGAGACAGATCTGAGCCTGCGCAAGATGACATAAACATTTTAGAACTGCTGACACAAGCTTTTGAACTAACCCTGCCCCAACTTATACATATGTATATTTTGTATTGTGTAACCCTATGAATATGTATGCTTTGGTGTAATAAATATCTGGCTGCTTGCTGAGACGGTGTGCAAGCTTTGAGGAGAAATCCCCTTGCACCCGGTGCCAAAATAAACATACCTGCTTTATAACTCACTCTCCGAGTTGTAAAGTTTGATCCACGCGTCACTAGAACAAACTGAATTCCTTCACTTTCCATGGCATTTGGCCTGCATCTTCTCCATGAGGCATAATTCTGTGTTTGCGGTTTCTCATTTCACAGTACCAAAATAACTGTTCTTGCATCCCACCAGCACAGTGTTCGTACAGCAAGATGCCACAGCTGTGTGTGACATCTTCTGGAGCAAGGCACGAAGCGTTTGAAGGGAAAGGTCTCCAAATATGGTGTTTGTCATAGTCAGGGGAGCCAAACTTGGCATAATCCATACCCCTGATGGACACGTTTGGAAGAGACCCTGAGGCACACTATCCCATCATCTGTGATCAGGTATTCTCTTTGAGAGAAGTAATTGAGTCACTTTAGAAGAGAGTTCAGAAATGAATCAGCATGTATGCAAAATGTGCAAGGGTCTGGGAATGGAATAAAGAGCAAGACAAACTGCCTGTGTAGGCACCACCTAAAATGATGGAATATGACTGTTCTTTGTAGAGTAGAACATTCTTATTATATTGCTCATAGAGAAAAACATTCTCATTATAAAACAGAGTTTTAGGGGACTATTACTTTTCTAATTGTTAGTATCCCCCAGAATTTCCATTATTTTCCTGAAATCCTGTGGTAGACAGTTTAGTTCCCTTGAGCACCTTCTTCAGACTGTAATGATTTTCTACATCTGGATAATGTAATAGAAGTAATCGCGTAATATTAACCCAATCTGAATTTCACTGGATTACTCTTGTTGATTTCAGTGGATTTTGAATGACAATTCGCAGGTGACCAAGAGGTGACACCAGAATTTTGAAGACCAGAGGATCTGTCATTCACCTACATTTTTCTTAAACTTCACACTTAAGCACTGATGTCCCAAAGCTACTTTTGCTGTGGTCCAAATTGCATTTGGTGCTGTACTAACACAAGATGAGATGATCTAAAGAGGTAGATGGTCTTTGCAACCCATACTATTTCACAGGTATTTCATAATCATAAAAATCTCATTAACATAATAATGAAGCATACTTATTTTATTAATATTATTTCTTTCTTTCCTTGATCATATGCAAAGAGTTTTTTACTTGTAGATCTTTGTGGCAAGGCCCAGAGTCAGCCAGAGCTTTGAGGAAGTTTAGTTAAAATTTTTCATTATAATGAGCTTCCTGAAATATGAGATGCCTTTTAGATGAATCTGGCTTTATTAGACTATAAACTTGAATACTTTGCTTCTTAGATCAAGACAGCCATTTAAGACAGACAGAATAGACACAAAATTCTCTTCCTTCTCACATTTTCCTTGCAGCACTACAGAAGTGTAGCACTACATCTTCTGAGATGCAGCGAGCGTTGCATTGACTATCTAACTCTGCCACCTCAGAGGTCTGCCTGTCTGCTCCCTTCTCTTCTCAACAGTCTCCTCATAGTTGCAGGCTGCCGATGCATTGCTTTGTCTCTGTATCTGCTTGCCCTATGCTACAACCAATCCAGTCTCCAATCCTGCAAGGGAAGGCTCATTTGGTCCACTGCAGCAGCAACCTGCCACCTCCTTCCAGGAGGGTCTACCTCATCTAATCACTTATCTCTTAAAAATAAATAAATAAATAGGCAGATATATCACAATCTTAATGACTTTCTCCTTTTTTGAGAAAACCAAACTTTAATACAGGATAGCATCTTCCAAAGAATTATCTGGCAAATACTTTCAAAAATAGATTATAATAGTTTGCCTAAGGACATATTTATACAGTTAGAAAACTGACTGATTTTTGGAAATCAGTTGAAGCCGTTAGTTTCTCAGGATTTTCTGAATTAGGCCATCTTAATCTATATCTGCCTAAAGATGTCTTTCTGGTACCTTGATTCAGATGTTTACATTTGAATATTGCTAAAAAGTTGTCACCTGTCTTTAGGTTGCTTAGCAGTTTAAAAGTGAAAGCAAGGAAGGATGAAGCGAGCACTAGTGAGCTGACTATTGAAGGCTTTCAGTTACTCTTAACCTGCAGAAATTTCTGGAAATTTAGTGACCCTTAGAAAGCCTGGCTGACACTGCTAGGAGCTATGGCACTTTTGACAGATATCAGGGCATCCTTGCTCCTAGGAAGATAAAGAATCCTTGCTGCTTCAATAGTCTGCAAGGGATACAGGTAAAACTCCCCAAGAGTCAAAGACTCTATTCAACTCTGACATGTGCCACACTGAATATATACCATACTTTCTTAACACCTTTGTACATTTTTACCATATTAAATATATATCAGATTTTCCTAACATTTGTGTACTACACACGTTTTAGCCTACTGACATTCTACAAGTGCTAGGAGGCACAATAAAAGTTTCTATATGTAAGCATATTCCAAATAAAATCCCTTGCAACATTCCTAAGTAATTTTTTTACTTAACAAAGTTAGCTCAAAATACTCTCCAGCTTTAAGAAAAAGATCATAATATTGAAAAAAACCCTGCATTATTTCCAATGGCCTCACAAAGCAGCCAGGCTATTAATAAGTAAAGTGCTATTAAGTAGAGATTAAACAATCTTACTCTTACCAGTAACTCATGTTTGTACTGCACTGAATTATAACATTAAATATAACATTCAGAAATATAACATTAAAATAATTTGATTCAAATATATGCCTTCTTTGAGACCTTCTACATTCCTTCAGACTTCAACAAAAATCAAAAACTCACACACAGATATTGGTTAACTCTTCTGCTATGTCCAAGCATTCTTTTACTAAAAAAATCCACCAAAAAAGAAAGAAGTCCCTAAAGTTTTTAAATGTGAAGTGACTGCTGACAGAGCAAATTTAACAGAAGAGCTACATTTAAGGGTAAAAGATGCAAGTCCTGTGGAAAGCACCAAACATTCTTATAATAGAAGGAACAATATAGTTTACAAATAAAATTTATGATGGCGTTGATGAGTTTTGGGGTTCAAGACTGAGATCACTCACTAAGTACAATGAAGGCTAAGATCCAATATCCAGTATATTTATTTCTAATATTTTTCTTTACTCAGCTGGTTTTTCAAACTTATCAGAGCATATTGAGTTGTGCCAACTATGCATGTTTAGTAACAAGATAACCTTCTTGCAACTCATAATGAATTTAAGGGCACTTGTAATAAGAATATCAAAGGGAGTTTAAAAGTCATGTTTATAATCTTTTGGTAAGGCCACAGACCTCATTATCATAATGCTATAGCACAGGTCCAAATCAATTTTAGTTATGCTTCTAATGTAATCTCAAGCTTGCAACCAGCCACTTCAATTATTTTTTTCTGCAGTAATCTCATCTAAAACTTCTCTTTTTGTTCCTGCTAGCCCCTTCACTTTCAAGCAGAACAGACAGTTCTGCAAGAGGAAGGCAGCCACAGAGCTTGCTGAAGAGTCACTACGTTTCCTCTGGAATTACAGCACATCTGCTCAAGGCAGGGCTGGAGATGACGTTAAGTTACTGTACAAATTCCATGATGAATTTGTTAAGTGTTCTGCTTTTGGGCAGGAGGGATTTTTTTTTTGTTTGCTTTGGGTTTTTTTAATAGATAGCTACTAATCCTATGGAAAATAATCCACTTCTTTAATATGGATCCTTCCCTTAAAACTTCACCTATTTTTAGCCAAATTATAAATCACGTGGGCTAAAGGACAACTTCCTTAACATGGGCCTTACTCCAGGTATAGAAAAGCTTTGCATTTCAAACATCCCACAGGGGACAAGCTCTTTTCTGGATTACTTTTAACCAGCCAATACAGAGGAAAAAAGAGCGCTCTCTCTTTATATGGGACTACTTTGACAGTTAAAAGCAGTTAATTTCAAAAGCACTCTGAATGAATTATTCTTTCATAGTTTGATGTCTTAGAAAATGCATCTTGTGTTTGTTCTCAGCAGACCTAAGAATTAAAATCATTCTAGGAGATGGTGAGCAACACTTAGGATGGAGCCCTGTAAGTAGAATAATTCAACTTTGAATTATCATTATTTATTTCCAAGAAATATGCTTACACAGTGATTTGCTATTGCTTTTGGAACCTACTAAAAATGGCAGTTTGACAGAAACAGCCATAAAGCAGCTCCCCTTGCTAAATGACGTAGCATTACCAAAATGTGCAGCAACAATCAGGGTTGAGATACGGCCCATGTTACACACATCCTACAGTAATGTATTGGGGTAGTAGCACCACATACATGGAGTTTATAGGCAAACAAATACAAACCTCTCCCTTGCCTAGGGCTTTGTTTCAGTTCACTGAACAAAGTGGTACAACATAATTACAGTCTTTTTCTTGGAAATTGTTTCAGACCCTCCTTGGAGGTTTCTGCTTCAAAGGCATTCCAAATTATAACAAAAGAAAGTGGGCTATTTGCCCAAAGTTTGAGAAAATGACATTTAACAGCACAAATGGGTTCTTTTCAGGTTTCTTCTCATGTCAGAAAAGGGCAGCCAGGTTTGTTTGATATACTATGTTCAGGAATTACCTTCTTCCTCCAGATTCTGGAGAAAAGACAGCTGGAATCTGTCCTGAACGAGCCTTACATGTTAGCATTGAGGCAGCTTCATCTCACACTGTTAATTTCTTAAGCTGAAAAAGCAGAAGGAACAGCTCAAAACTTCACAGGCCACAGACCTATTCTTTCTTCTACTGACCCACAATGTCTGCCTCTCAGCTGTGCTGAAAGGAGCAAAGTCTAAAACAAAGACAAAGCCAACCCAGGACTGTTTTTCCTCAGATTCTTAGAAGCCCAATTGATACCCCCATTGACAGAATTCTTTATGGAAATTATTGTCCATGAAGAATTTGATCTCAATGAGTCATGTAAAGCTCTTTTCCCAATATCTTAAACTACACAGTATAAAAGAAAAGGTGTTTGTCTCCTCATTCCTTGCACCCATTATCTCCTTATGGCACATTAGTATACTGAAAATGAGAAGAGTTCTGGGTATATTCTATGTCATGGGATCATCTTCATCATTCTTGCTCTATTCTAATAGTATCTGAGACTAATGTCAAAATTCAAACCCTTAGATAAAGAAAATTCAAGCTGATATTTTTTACACTTACAGCTACAGAACATGATTATTTTAATTACTAACATATAGAGTTTCTGTCTTGGGAGTCATAAGATAAGTAAATGCAAAGTTGTGGCACCAAGCAAATGTGCTGCCAGTCCTGCAAACAGTGGAAAGTATGTGATCAGCCTGTCTGTCTGTGACCTCTTCTCTTGGCATCAAGCAGGGTTCCAGAAAACAGAATTCTGAATTTAGCTGAAGACATATATGTAGAGTCTTACTATGAGGTCCTAATCAAAATGTTGCAAGGCTTGCATTTTTTTTCAGTCTGATTAGTCAAGGATAATTTAATAAGTATTATTTAAGAAATAACAGCATTTATATTGAGATTCTGTTTTATGTAAGGTTTAGTTGAAAGCATTTGAGAAGATGAGTACTTGTGTGTTGTGGTTTAACCCCAGCCAGCAACAAAGCACCATGCAGCCTCTCACTCACTTCCCCCCACCCAGTGGGATGGGGGAGAAAATTGGGAAAAGAAGTAAAACTCGTGGGTTGAGATAAGAACAGTTTAATAGAACAGAAAGGAAGAAAATAACAACAACAACAACAATAAAATGACAATACTAATATAAGGAGTGGAATATACAAAACAAGTGATGTACAATGCAATTGCTCACCACTTGCTGACCGATGCCCAGTTAGTTCCTGAGCAGTGACACACACCCCCCCCCCCCCCGGGGCCACCCCCCCCCGCTGTCCC
>NW_010973244.1:4238836-4256733 GCF_000737465.1 Haliaeetus leucocephalus | reverse complement strand
AGCAGTGACCCCCCCCCCCCCCCCCCGCGAGGCCAACTCCCCCCAGTTTATACACTAGGCATGATGTCACATGGTATGGAATATGCCTTTGGCCAGTTTGGGTCAGCTGTGTCCCCTCCCAAATTCTTATGCCCCGCCAGCCTTCTTGCTGGCTGGACATGAGAAGCTGAAAAATCCTTGACTTAGTCTAAACAGTACTTAGCAACAACTGAAAACATCAGTGTGTTATCAACATTCTTCTCATACTGAACCCAAAACATAACACTATACCAGCTACTAGAAAGAAAATGAACTCTATCCCAGCCAAAACCAGGACACTGTGCAATATTGACTTGAATTAAACAGGACTGCCACACTGAACACCTGCTATTAATGTTATACTTAACATTACTTTATCATAACATCTCAATCAACATCTTTGACAGCTTTCAAGATCATGGATTTTACTTGTAAAGGTCCTTGTTGATAAAATACTGCTTAGATAATTGAAATGATGGTAGAATTTTCATTTAGAACTTTCATTCAAAATGTTTCTTGAGACAAATTTGTTCATGTTTGTAAGTCTAATGGAGTCTCAAAATCTATTAGCTCCCATTAGGATGATGTTTTACTTGTAAAATGTACTAAATCACTCATTCTTCCAAGATTGAAAAGTCTTCTTCATAAGTTTTGTTTCCCTCCTAAGAATTTCCTTACTAAACACTGAATACCTTTCCTCTTTTTTCCCTTCTATTATTTTAGCTTGCTGCGTAATTTCAAGGAAGTTGCACAGTACCTTTGTGTTTCAGAACATGCCTCTCTACAGTCAATTGAATGATTACCTATTTTAGGAAGCAAGGAGATGGGCCTCATTAGTGACTTACGATTCACAGAATTAAAAGCAAGTCAAACCAGAAAGTTCTAGAAAACAAGCCTGCTGAAATATTACTGCCATCATATGTATTATCCCTTCTACTAAAGACAGTTAAATCAAACCACTACAAAATAAAGTGTTGAAAATACTCATGCCATGGGAAAACAGAGTTAAAGCTCTCACCTTAAAAGAACGTGTCATTTCTAGCTTCTCTAATTCTGTGGCTCATGGTCATTAACAGCTGTTTTATGAAAAATGTAATTTTAGATGGTACACAATCATAAAAAATTAAAAATCATGTCATGAATTAAAAATAGAAGACTAAGTGCATGTGCCAGAAAAGAATAATAAGCATTATCAATAAAATGAAGATGGAAAGAGGGTCATCAAATTGGGTAATTACTTGACTAAGTTAATAATTTTTATATTATGATTAAGTGCATCTGGTCTGTAGGAAATTCTATAGGATTTCAGACATGAATTCTTCTGTCTGGCACAGCAAGGAGTCTAGGACACTCTTTCAGTGTTACTGAGTATCAAATATCATCTCCTAAGATTGGTTTAGCACTGTCACAGGTAGCACTGGCATGTTAGCAGGAACCAGAGTTTTAGCCCAAACAGAAATCTCTGCCTCTTCTGAGCTACTATACACAACTCCATTATACATTATTGCAAGTATTTGCAGAGGTGCTGTAAGTCTTTTGCAGAAAACTAAGGTAAGTTTTAATAGTTTGAAAGGTGTTTACCCTCACATATTTTCATGACCTGAAAGAATAACTTCTGGATGTATTAAGAGACATAAGGGAAGCTCTGTCTTATACAAATCAATCCTTGTACGAATAAATTCAAGCCTAGACCCTTCTGAATGGTAGTCAGCCATTCATCTTGTCTACTGTCTAGTTCATTACTTTTCTGTAATGCATTTGGGTTTGGTTTAGATTTTGATTGTTTTATATTTTGTGTCTCTACATTACATATAATTTTCTCTTTCCATAATGAATACTTATTCCTTCTTTAAAGGAGGCTGGGTACCACTGGCGATCAAGGTTTAATTGCATCATGTAGTGTTGAAAATATTTCAACAACATAATTACTCCTAATTGAAGCTCTTTCTGCCATTTATCTTAGCTTGAAGTATTTTTATTAGAAGAGTGCCATGTTGTGGTTCTTTTCTCTGACTGTCTAGCATTGCCATTGTGCTGGGCTAAAGCACCACTGACAGGTCTCCTTATGTGTTGCTGTGCAGCCTTAGCTGTGATGTTGTGCATAGACTGCTTCAACATATCGCAGAGTTCAAAGATGGTCATAAAATTCTGTCACTGACTGCTTCATGTTATCATGAGGAGGTGGTGTGAACTCCTTTTGCGGAGATGACAGCTGGAGAAGCTGATGAGGCAGACCTGGTGGCATAAATATTTCTAAATGCAAAAGTAGAGACTGGTACTCCTGGTGCCAGACTCTGGCATCTCAGCAGGCAGAACAGGTACTGCCCAAAGTTAGAGCAAAAACTCTCACCTAGTGCAAATTCAAGTTAGGTACAAATAAAAAAGGCTGGGTTAATGTAAATTGGCCAAGGATTTAACAAAGGTCAGTTCTGAGTTATACTGAGCCTCAATAGGAATGGAAGATACTTAACAGACCAAAGGACTGGATTAACATTTTTCCACTCCATGCCACTGCTTTTTAACAGAGCTGACTCACAACTGATTTTTATAGTTCCATAACAAGTGACAATGATTAGACATATGCAAATAAGATTTGGTAAGATAAACAGTTTTTTGGTTGTTAGGGATCCACTTAACAGAGTAAACAATAGGGTCAATATTTTCCATATCAGGTTTAAACATAACTTCTACTTGACAAGGATAAAAACAAATCCACACTTTTTTGAAGCTGTGCGTTGAAAGCACTAGATTAGCAGTTAAAGAGCACAGCACAATGATTTAAAGGTTGACTGGGATTCCAAATTCTATTCAATGTTTTATGATATATTTAAAAAAACTAATTATAACTAAAACCTAACTGATGCTAGAGGAGGACTAGGAATGTTTATGAACTGCTGTAATTGAATTATCACCAAGAAACTAGTGTTGTGAGATGAGAAAAATCATTATGCAATATCAGTGTGCTATCAAATGTGTGAAATCTAAACCTTTTTGGAGTTCAGAGCCTTTCATTTCAGCAACCTAGTAATTCACCTTTCAGCATTAGATACCATTACTGAATGATGAAGACTGTAATAGATGTTGAAATGTACTGCAGTATGGTATCCAGGTTACTGCGCAAAGGCTACTTCCAGACATTTGGACTATGTATGCTAACACTCTGCCATATCTTCCCAGAGCTTATTTAATAGTCTGGCGTTTAAACTATCACGGTGATTTATTCCAGTATTAAAACTTGTATTTCTTTGACAAAACACTACTGGTTTTAGCACTTTCTTTGACTCTCTGTCTCTGAGAATACTAGTGACATAGGTATAAGGTCATACCTACCATCTGTTAACAAAAACACCTCAAAATTTTTTATTTATCTCCATGGCAGGTGACACATTTTCCATCAATATCTTCCCTTCTTCAAATTCCTTCAGTAATGACTATCTTCTCCTCTATTTTAAATTTTTTATGTTTCACTGGTCTTGCAAATTTCAGTTACCATTCCTCCCTACAAGACGTTTTTATTGGCTAGATGCATTATTCCTTTACATGCTTCCAACATTTAAGCCTGGACTGTAGAATTTCCCACTGCTGCTTCATTTCAAAGAATATTCCAGACTTTACTTCCTTTGCTTACACACTTTTCATACACTTTGGTAAAATATCTGCATTTTTCATTTGGTTTACCTTTTCCAAGAGTCCATTGTAAGTTCAAAGTGTGCCACATTACTTAGCAACACAAAATTCAATGCAAAATTGTAAAGGCTACTATGCATTTTACTTTGCAGAGTTAGTAGAGTTAAGAACAAGCCTAAACTTTGGCAAGATCTGGACCTTTTTCAGCATCTTGTCCCATTAGTCTCAATAAAATAAGCTATGGAAGGCTGAGTAATCCTGTGTTCAAACTGAAAAGGACTTCACTTGGTGAATAATCAGAAGGGTTATTTCTGAAGAGAGAGAAAACAAGAAACTAGCTCAAGGAAATTGAAGCCAATTGTTTTACACTTCATTCTCCCCAGAATTTTGAGACACAAAATTGCTAATAAAATAGTCTAATTTTCCTGAAACACATACATGGTGAAACACAAAAAAATTCTTCTTCTTAAATTCCTTTAAAACCCAGGCAATTTTCCCCATATTATTAACAAAGAGACATACCTAAACTAAAACCGATCACAAAAGGACGATGCAGATTCCCAATATTCACCATAATCCATAACTATGGATAATCAATGTGCTTTGGGAGAGCAACTCAGAAAAAAATTGTAATTCATTTAAGAACCCAGAAAACTATAAAAAAGGAAATCATGATCAGCTGATAGTTGTTGTTGAAGACACTGCTGGCCATTGCAGGCAGCTCAGAACCTGAAATCTGATTTCTCAGACATCTTCATGATGACTCTGGTGGTTTTTGTCCTCAGAAGAACCAACCCCAGTCTGATCAAGCTTTGCAGAAAGCGGCTTCAGCTCTCAACTCATGTCCTTACTTCAGTGTTTGCTATTTTGACAGTGAAAAAACACAACATCAGTTGGATACAGTTTCTCAACTTATGCTCAAGGGCTGGTAATAGTAACAAAACCTCTAAAAGCCCTGTTCCCCTACATGTCAGATTAGACAAAAAAGGGACTAGATAACAATGATTTTAATTTGAAATTCCACCTGAAACTTCCTGAGCGTTGCTTCAAACTTTGCCTATGCAAATTTCTCGTATGCAAAGTGGAACCATTCTTTCTCAATTTGCCCTTCTCCATTTGGTCAATTTATTAGAATTTTATGTATTTCTATTTTGTGATTTTTTTAATTTATTTAATAGCTTAGTCTATTTCAGTTCTCCTGTGTTTGCTACAGATTTTTCTTTTAAATTGCCAGTTTTCCTGCAATATGAAATTGCTCAAATTTATTTTAGTATGGTGCTGGGATCACTTTTTCCCCATTACTGCATATATTGTAAATAGGAAGAAAATGCTTTTTTACTGCAGGCAATGTGTAAAGTCTCTCTGTTTGCATTTTGAACATTAGCTCATTGTCAAATACCAGAATAAGAAAAAAAGTGTCTTCTGAGGAAACCAGAGGTATATTAATATTGCACCAACCAAAACCAAAAAGAGGCATGAAATGTCATCACTCTTGAACAGCTATGTGTTTGGCTCAATTAAAACTTTCACCAAGTTCATTCACTAAATAAGCCATAACTGGATTGCAGGACATAACATTTGAAAACTCTGAAAACGGAAGATGCTATATGAAAACTGCTTGTTAAAACCTCAGTTCATTTTTTGTAGGTGGCACAATTTTGCTTTAAAAAGGATGACTGAAACTCTGTATTTCACTCCTATATTTATCTATTATCTCCAGATAGCTATGAGTAAGATAAAAGACAGCTTAAACATCAGTCTTCCCATTCTTCTTTTGCAATACTAAGCAAAAGCTACTACTCAAAATACTGTGTTGCCCAAAGAAGTAGTCGGATATAAACTATGTGCAATTCAGTATGACTGGGAGTATCAGAGGACAAATGTGGAGGATTCAGGGGAAAACACTCACTCAGAGACATACACCCACTCATGCTTATACTAGTCCCGGGTGCTTCACTGATCACGCTGAAGTGTCCTTGTAGACTTGCGATCTCAAGGCAGGCAGAGCACACAGCTTTGACTTGGTGTGTGCTTCAAGACAAATCCTCACGGCTGCCCCTGTCCCCTGCCCTTTTACAGATTCTGCACCACCAGGTTAAGGCCTTGCTGGAGGCTTTGTGGGGCCCAGACTAGGTCTCATCCAAGTCAGTTGCACTCTCACACCAAACTGGGCTTGGCCAGTCTATCCTGCTAAGTATCCTGGTTGTTGTATCCAAATTGTTGTATTTGAACTCTCCATCTTTTGCTCTTTCCTGTGTCATCCCACCCCTTGGCAAGGTGTCACTTACTCTTCCTCATTCACGCTGGGGTCTTCAGGACTTGTCTGAGCCTGTATGGCAGCAATGGCACAAGAATATCTTTGGTCATTCTTTATTGTGTTTAGTATATAGGACAAACATTTCCACACAGATCCTATTGGAATACACTCAACATGAGGGACTCAGTACACTGGCTGAACTTAAAAGTCAGAAAAATTGAACATATGTATAAGAAATGTAAATGCACTTCAGAGAGGCACGAAGCATGCCAGGCAGACTCCCATACTTTAAGTACAGTATGGTCCAACCGTTCAGAATCAATTTAGAAGGAAAAAGAAATTATTAATGCTTCCCTAAACTCCACACTGGGAGGAAGTGGATGTTCAAGAAAGTACCCAAAGGAGAAGCTAATAAAATTGGAAGTGCTAGCACTTGTTTTAGTAAGAGGCAAAACACTTTTAGCAGTTTTATATCAATTCTCTTTCCTATTCCAGGTTATCTTGCAGATCTTGTTTATACTCACCAAGAGCCTGCTGTGTTCTCTTCATGTTTCTAAAGCAGAAGATCTATGAAGAAGGGAAAACACAGTTACAACCATGCTTTCAACATCCATATTCCCACTGGGTTCCATGTAGATGGGACACTGATGCAGTTTGCCTCATCAGACACTAACTTTTCCCTTCATGGTGGATGGTCATTTAGGAATGACTATTAATTCCAAATACTTTCCAGCCTAGTCAGCATAATCACTTTCTTTGTACACATGCTGTAAGTGCTGTGTTGCTCCTCTCTCTCACAAGAGCAACATGACCCATAGGAAATTCCCATGTTTAGGAAGCAGAGCTCTCCACCATCCTCTGCCTTTCTCATTCTGCTGGGCAGCTGCACCTTGGTGAGCTGCCATGTTATGGCCCCAGAAAGAGGACAACTCTGGGATCTGGCAGTTAATTCTGCTTTGATGTTCACTGTGAATGGACAATTTTTTTCCCCTGTAAACAAAGAAAGATTCCAGGAAGAAATTAGTTTTGTATGGCAACAAAGAGCCTGAACAGATCACAGTTTCACACATAATTTCCATAAAACCTGATCATAGATACAAATGAATAAGGCTTATATACATCACAAAAAAGCACCAAAAGCAAGCTAACAAATACTCCAATGACAACAACTATGTAGTGAAGGAAGAGTGAGTTATTTAGCATGGGTTTACAGCCTAAGCCACAAACACCATGTGTTAATATCAAAGACATGTAATTTGACCAAGTTTTTTGGATATTGAAGAACAAAGCAAACAATTCAGGTGTGTTTAAATGTATCTATGTGATGTGCGCATGTACATGGACTACACATATACACATTTTGCATATATAAAGTCATAGAGTAATTTAGGTGGAAAGGGGGCATCTGGGGTCCTGGGCCCTTCAAACACTGCTCAAAGCACAGTTAACCTCAAAGTCAGATTAGGTTGCTCAAGGCCTTGTCTAGTGGAGATACATACAATAAAGCTAATTTCCAAAACTCATAGCCAACCATTCACTGAAGATGTGTTGGTTTCTCTCCCAGAAGTTGATTTTTTCCTTCATATTAGAGGGAAATAAAATGTATCTGATCCCAATCAATAGGATAGTGATGACTTCTATAGAGGGCAAATGAACAGATTTTGCATCAGAAACCTCAAGCAGTGGAGTTTACCCTCTAGATCATTAACATGAGAAACAGAAACAAATTGATTCTAGTGTGGGGTTTTTTTCTGGCTGCTCTTGCTTCCACAGGTGCTGAATAAACCTCATAGCTGGATGACGAAGGACTGCAATGAAAATGAGGGAAAAGATGTAGATAGTAGGGGGAAAAAAATCTATGAAGAGAAAAAACCTCTTTCTTCAGACCTTAAAATTTTTCTTTGAATTTTGACAAAATCTATCAGCTGAGACAAGGCATAATTTTCTTTCATTTCCTTACCAGGTATATTGATCCTCTGCTTTCTCTGATCTTCTTGTCACAAACCATGTTATTTTTAAGGAAAAAAGAAAAAAAAACCCTCTATGACTGAACAGGCTATTTCGTATTTAGCTAAAAAAGTATGAGTGCATATTAAGGACCTTACAAATCTGAGAGCTCGCTCATTTAAAAATCAGAGTACCCTTGGAAATGACATTCAAGGAGTTAATACAACAAGCAAACAGTAGTGTCAAAGACCAGGAAAAAATTATATCAGCATGCACATGGAATAAACAGTGTCTGCAGACCTGTCGAGACTGCCTTGAGTAATGATACTTGCTCTTTTCTTTTATTTGGGAAAAAATAAAGAAAAAGAAACTTTGGCTGTAAATGGTCTCACTCCTGCACTGGTTTAGTACAAGCATTTTAACAAAAGTTCATACAAGTTTTTAAGTGGACTATATTACTCCTCAAAAATGTTCCTTTTCCTTCATAAGTCAGTTTTCTCTTGAAAATCATTCACTTAGAGAAATTAAAACAATTCTATGGTATATACAATGTACTGTACAGATAATTTTCTATCAAGCATATTCTAAAATCCAGAAGGTTAAGGCTGAAAACTTGTAACAGCTTGAGGGGCCCTTACTATAGGGATGTTTTAATGACTTTATAGCCTATTCTTAAGGAAGGAATTACTTTTTATGTCACTACAGATCTCCCACAACCGCTTGATACTTTTGGCACCTAAACTGTAAAATCTGCTGCTGACCATCCACACAGAGCACTTTTGGAAGTCCAAGACCTATCTGGGCACAGATTTTATGCTCAGATTTACCACTGACAACAAATTCCAAATTACAGTTGTAAGACAAAACTTTTAAATCAACAGCTTTCATTGTGAGAGTTCACCCCACTAATTTGCATCCTGACCCCACTAATTTGCATCCTGAATAAAAGCCAGATACAGCTCCCAAAACCACAACTATAGTAAAAAAAAAGTTAAGTAGACTTTCAGACTTCAGCTCTTCCAGGTTTTACATGAGCGATTGTGGAAACTTGCTTCTAAATTAACTTGCCCATTTCAAATGCCAAAAGGACTATAAATTATACAGAGGATATTCATAATATTTACATTCAGCCATTCTAAAATGAAGCCAAAGAAAGAAAACATCTTGATCTAATAACATAGATACAATCATCGCCAGTCTGTACAAACATTGGAAACATCATGTTTTAGTCCTCTTTGCTGACTGAAAACCGAACAAATAAACAGTTATATTATCCATCAGACCATATTATTAAATAGTAATGTATGAACTGAAACAAGCCAGACGCCATTCTTCATTTTAAAGGGGTAGTTTCCTTACCAAATATCACAGTGGTGAGAAAGAAGCAGTCACACATGTTAAAAAGATGCAGAGACAACCAGAAAACTGGCAGAAATAAGATAAAATTGCCTTGACTTATGGCAGTTACTGTCACATTGAGCAAGACTGTCCATTTTAATAGCATTTTTGGCTAGATTTTTAAATACTCTGGTATTTCAGGAGAGATTGATATCAGTTGCAGCACAAGAAAAGGCACTGTGTTATTTTAATGCGTGAATCTGACGGTTCAACGGCCATGTGTCCCTGAATTCTCTTAGAGAAGAAGAATTCTCTGTTCCTACTGGGAAATGTATTTGCTTTCAGAGAAGTTCTAGTACAATAGTGGAATGATTGACATTAATTCATGATGAAGCACTGCAGTACATACACTATTCCTATAAACACTATGAAGTACTATGCTTGCCTTTAAAATGTATTAGTAATAACAAATATTTGTTTTACTGACAAGAAATGAACTTAACATTTTTTAACTAAAAATTGAATGAGGGTTTGTGGTTTTAAACAAATCATCATCTATTGGGTATGACAAAGAAGAACTCTAGAAAAAAAACAAAGTATCTAACTTAATACAGGAAAATTAAAACTAATTCATGCAGAAGTACCACAAATTACATTTTCCATTATTGCAAAAGTATGAAACACCTTGATATATTATTACTGTGTCTAGGTACCCTTCAGAATGAAGTATTTTCTTGTGCTCATTTATACAGAAAAGGCTTGAGTAATAGACCTGATGTCGTTGTACATCCAACTGACAAAGGCACGCAGAAAACTTTGACTCTTCAGCAGTTTAATACATATATTCTAGTTTAAAAATGGCAGCTTCTGTAAAGCTTAGATATTCAAAGAAATATCTTCATGCCAATCTTTTCAGTGAAAGGAGAGGCTCAGGTAGGAGCGGACATAGCCACTGGATCAAGATCTGGGTGCGTCGGTAGTGGCACAGGCAGGACTTTGGCCTCTGTGATCATGGGACCCTCTGAGGAATGAGTACTTTGAAAAAATGGGGCAAGAGTGTTTTTGCAAACAGCTTGCTAACCTGGTGAGGAGAACTGTAAGTTAGGTATATTGGGGAGGTGTTGTCATAATCCAAAGAGAAGGCAAGGTACAGGGGAGAAAAGAAGCATTAGAGCACCACAGGGCAAGGGAACTCTCATGTTTCCCTTGAGAAAGAAGACCACGGGGGATGCAAATATCCACACCCTGGGAAACACATAAGACCTGGAGAGCTATGACCTCATTGAGTTTACAGAGATGTGGTGGAGTAGGTCCCGCTAGAGCACTCCAATGGATGGATGCACTTTTTTTTCAGGAAAGACGGGCTGGGAAGGTGAGGAGGAAGGCATTTACTGTATGCAAAAGAACAGCTGGAGTGCACAGAACTATCACCACAGAGGAAGTGGTGACAAGTCAGCTGAGAACTTGTGCATGAGGTTAGAGAACAGATGATCATGGGTGGCACAGGCTTTTGCTGCAGAGGAGAAAATTAAGAAGTAAATAAAGCCTGTAGACAGCTGGCAGAAGCCTTGCAATCACAGAGTGGCTCTCATTGGGATCTTCATCCAAATGTCTGCTGGAAAGGCAATAGAGTTGGGTACAAGCAATCCAGGAGATTTCTAGTGTGTTTTGAAGACATTTTATTGATGCAGGTGATTGAGCAGTCATTCAGTAAGATACTTTGTTGGAACTATTACTCACAATCAGTAAAGAAATGGTCAAAAATGTGACAGTCAAGGACAGCCTTGGCTGCAAAGACCATGAGACTGTACAGTTTAAAATCCTGAGAGAAGTAAGGCAAATAGCAGAATCCAAAGTCTGGACTTCAGGAGGGCAGCTTTCTGCCTATTCAGGGACCTACTTGGTAGGATCCCATGGTGTAGGGTTCAATTATATGGAACTTAGTTATCGGGCCTGAAAGTAGCTCATGGTCACAAGAGTGTTCCAGACGCCTTTAGAAGGCTTTGAACAGACTAAACAAGAAGATAGAAAAAGAAAGATCCCAGTTAGAAAAACACAGGCGCACATTCCACAATAAAGGGAACTTGGCACAAACAACCTCAATTCAGGGGCTTATCTTGACCAATTGGACTAAGACAAGTCTTGCATGCTCTAACTAACATAGCCAATTATGTCCTGTGTTTATGCGTGTGTACAAAGTGAGTATAACTAACTTTATCTTATGTTTGTGCGCGTAGACAGTATCAATGTAACCAATCACCGCTTATGCTTGTGCGCGTGGACACCAAATGCTTGCATGCAGCAGCCAATCAAAGCTTCTAAACAACTTAGAGAATTGTATAAAAATGATCGGCTAAGCTCAATAAAGTGGCGACTTTAATCATCATATTGGTGTTCTATCGTCTGGGTCCCACACGGAATAATCCCTAAACCCTACACCATGGGATGTTGCCCTGGAGGGCAAAGGGGACCAGAAGAACCAGCTGATCTTCAAGGACAACCTCCTCACAGCACAAGAATGGCCCAACCCACTGTGGGGTAAGTAAAGCAAGTGTTACAGAAAGCCAGCATGAATCAACAGGGAACATCTGACTGAGCTCAAATGTAAAAAAGAAGTACACAGAGTAAGAAGTTGGGACAAATTACCCGGGAAGAACATAGAGCACTTGCAGGGATTGTGGTGGAAATGCCCAAAGCTCAGATGGTGCTCAAACTAGCAAAGGATATGAAGGGCAACAGGAAGGGTTTCTGTAGGTACACTGGCAACAGAAGAAAGGCTGAGGAGAGTGTGGGCCTGCTCCTCAATGGGGCAAGTGACAAAGCACATGAAAAAGGCTGAGGTGCACTCCCACAGACTCTGCAAGAAGGTTGGAGGAACTGGGAGGGCTAAGGGCAGACCTTACAGGTGTAACCAGTGGCAAAAAAACACTCCTACTATGATAAAGTCAAATTTTTTTTCTAGCTTTTATAAATTAATCTTATTTCTATCACATGCTTTTATATATTAGGATGATTTTATTGTAAAAGTGTCCCCTGAGATAAAAGATACCTAGTTTTGACACAGTCATTCTGTGACCCTGGCCAAGATATTTAAAGATTCCTGTACAGAACCCCTTTCTGAATAGTACTTCTTCTCTTCCAAACTTTGTCTGTTGTACCTATATATATTGTAGGTTCTTTCAGAAAGGAATTACCCATTTATCTTTGCAGCAACAATGATTCTAAGACCACTAGTGTCTTTGGCATTTCTAGGCATCATTTTAAAGCTATTAAATAATGATCAGAGAAAAAGCTTTGTCAACTATACAAGGTGTTTTAGTCTTTAGAATTACTGTAAATTAAATTAATATAGATTTTTTTTATGCTTGTTATGTCATATATCCTCTGAACTCACTTTGCTAACTTATGCCTCATTTAATTTTTAATTGCTACCTTTTTTGTAGCTGAGAAGGTAACAGGTCAGTTCTTTTTTCTTTTGTTGAGAAAGCAGGAAATGCTTTCACATTTGAAGACTGGATTGTGCCTTTACTTCCTTATCTCCACCTCTCCGGAAGGCGACTGACTATGTCGCCTCTGTTACACATCATTGTGCAACTACTGATTTCAAGTCTTCCCTAGAAGTGGTTCCTCCTAATTGAAGCAGACCAAGCTATTCCTTCATCAGCTGTATTACATTTAAACACATTTTGTACTGTCTAAGCAGCAAATTTTCTCCAAGAACCTTTTGCTAATATACCAAAGTCTTCATTGTTAAACTAGATTGGACTCACTGTCTCATTGTTGAGCATTTTAAACTTCCTTACGGGTGTATCTACACTGAAAATTTCCTCTGCCTTACTCTACCAGTCTACATAAAGCAGTGCAACTTTCCAAGTGTGGATGCTACTATGTACTGCTATAAGCATCTGTAAGCAGGCAACTCTGATAAAAGATGGGAAATAAGCCACATCAGAATAAGGTACCTTTAGACTAGTTCGCCTGCATCCACACTATAGTTCCTTTGGGTGTAATTAATACAGTCTTATAAAACAAAATAGATACTACCTGAAAACTGTACACATATTACCTGGTTCCTTTCATTTTGGAGGTCCTTGCTGTTCTCATACTTTTCCATTATCTCTATTTTCCCCACGCAGGGATGTTTAACCTAAGGGCTCTTAAGTCTTGCTGGATGTTAACCCTTTATGTTCAACTTGGTCAACCACGAAGTCCAATATCATGAGACACCTAGGGTGTACAAGGCATATTGCTGTGGTCAACCTGAACAGTTTCATTTTCCGTGCTCCAGCCTTGTGCTTCCACAGATCAGCCTACCCATGGTAGTGAGCGATTGCTGAAATAAGAGTAATCCACCTCTGCTTTGAAGCAACAAATTGCAGATCAGCTTAAATCATTACAGAGGGAGTGATACAGTCCACTGAAGGGGGTAACAGCTTTTTAAACTCTTTGACCTCAGTCTGCAAGAGCACATAAGACTATGTCTATAATTGGTTTGTTTTTCATTGGTCTACTCACCCGTCCTACCCTATAATGATGAACTTTCACTTCATTTACTCTGCTTGGTCTTTTGCAAATTTCACAGCATGCATTATTAGATCAATTCTGCATACCATTCTCTCTCACTTGCCTCATAACTAACGTACATCGTGTGTTATCGTGTATTTGGATCATGTATTTGGTTTTAGTTCTACTGGTTATACAAGGCAGAGATTTTGCTCCCTGTTCAAACACTTACTTCTGAACCACAAACATGCCATTTCCTATTTAAAACTGTCACCAGGAATTTCTGATTATTGCATTGCTGCCCAGAGGCTGTCATAAATCTCCCTGAAATCTATACAAACAATATGTGTTTTCAGATCATGCCTTTATCTTCTTCTAGGCAACTAACAAACTAAAAACGTTTTATTCAGAGTGGGTTTATGGTTTTGGAGCCTACATGAGTATTATAAAAAAAGAATGTGACATAAGGAGCTCCTAGATGCCAGTTTGTTCCCGCTTTTTCAGAGACAGACAGTGTATTGCCTCCCCAGGAATATTTTCAAACTCCCAAAGAATTTACAAAATTAATCTGCCAATTCACTTGTGTTGGACTTCCCCTTCTATTCAAATCATTCTCTCAGGGAATTACCACTACCTGATGTTGTTTCTGTTTTGACAGACTGTCTCTTGCATCTCTCTTTCCTAGCAATGGCTGAAACTGAATATTTTTCTACTCTTCTTAATTGAAGAAAATGTTCTTAAATAAAAGGTTCTGTCCTTCTTTAGTCCCTTTTTACTCCAAATACATTTAATTGTGGCACACTGTCCCATGTGGTTTTTTTCAGGAAAGAAAAGAAAAACAGAGTTTCAGCTTTTCAAATCAGGAGTTAAAATTTGCTTTAAAAAAGCAATTTTAAAACATTAGGTTAGCAAGGCTATCATAAACAAAGGTGTCCTGGTTTCAGCTGGGATAGAGTTAATTGTCTTCCTAGTAGCTGGTACAGTGCTATGTTTTTGAGTTCAGTATGAGAAGAATGTTGATAACACTGATGTTTTCAGTTGTTGCTCAGTAGTGTTTAGACTAAAGTCAAGGATTTTTCATCTTCTCATCCCCAGCCAGTGAGAAAGCTGGAGGGGCACAAGAAGCTGGCACAGGACAGAGCCAGGGCAGCTGACCCAAAGTGGCCAACGGGGTATTCCATACCATGTGATGTCATGTCCAGTATATAAACTGGGGGGATTGGGGGGGGGGATCACCACTCGGGGATTAACTGGGTGTTTATAGGCGGGTGGTGAGCAATTGCGCTGCGCATCATTTGTACATTCCAATCCTTTTATTACTACTGTTGTCATTTTATTAGTGTTATCATTATCATTATTAGTTTCTTCTTTTCTGTTCTATTAAACCGTTCTTATCTCAACCCACGAGTTTTACTTCTTTTCCTGATTTTCTCCCCCATCCCACTGGTTGGGGGTGGGGAAGTGAGTGAACGGCTGTGTGGTGCTTAGTTGCTGGCTGGGGTTAAACCATGACAAAGGATCATTGAAGAACTTAAGTTCATGAAATCTTCATAGGCAGGTTTTTAGGACAATGCAAGGGAACACAGAGTGGATAAGGATGCAGAGCTCTGAAGAAGCTTAATCCTTTCCATCTATGTTCTCCAAAGGCAAGCATCCCATGCACTGGGATGGCTGAAACTATCCAGATTCATTTTGCATTCTGATGTTGTGGGAACATGTGGGTTAGAACTGTGGCCACCCCTTTCAAGTGAAACCTTTGACTGTAAATGTGAGTGGGCAACACAAAGGATTCCACAGCAATCAAACAGAACTTTTGAAAACTAACTCTGCACATCCGTCAATATAATAACAAACAAAATACTGATTCTAAACTCTCCTAGAGAATGCAATAGATTCTGCTTCCTTACCACAGCTGTATTTACATTTCTTTAAGATTTTACAGAAAGCCTATCATAATTATTTCTTATACACTGAATGATGAAAAAAGTGAGAATTCTTTTAATGCTTTGTTTGTTAATTGGTAATACAGTTTCCTCCTCCAAGTTGCTACAGATCTTCCCATGCTTTATCTGTTTTACCCAGACTTCATAGATAGAAACGTAGAGGTGAATTTAATTCACTATGAGCCAGTAAGTTGAATGGTATCTTCTACTTGCTGCTACTGGTGTACTCACACAAGAGGTCATTTAAACTTGCTGTGAACTTTTAAGCTACCTTGGGTGACACTATTTTTGCTTTTAAAACAATGCCAAGGCAGCTGCCCTATCTCCTAATAGACACTAGATGATCCTGGCTTTTTTCCCTGAGAATGATAGAAAAATATAAAGGGGTTTAACATCCATATATTTTACTGAAAAGCCATAAATACCTCTTTGATACCTGAATTAATACAAGGAAAATAATTACTGAGAGAACATTGAGAAGGGAACATACTGATTTTGGTTAGGCTGGATGTACACATGGAAAAGCCCAGTCGTCATGCCAAAAACGCAGAAGGGAGGAGATATCAAAACACCTGCCTAACCACAGTGTTTCTTATACCTTCTGACAAACTTTAATTACATCATCTCCTGTTGTTTTTTCACGTGCCTCATTCAGTGCATAAATGGCTGAACACAGTAAGGTACTCAGAGATTCATCCCCACAACACTCAGGTGAAACATTATCATTCTTACTATTCCAACGGAAAAATACAGGCCTAGAAAAGCAGGTGGTTTGCCCAGTGAAAAAATTAAAGTCAATGACAAGCAGAGGAATTGAGCTTCCTTAGTATAATATACCCAACAGTGTAAGGTACAAATATCCTTAAAGCCTCGTATTACAATTGTTTTACTTTTTGTTCTGTTCAACTCAGCATTTTGGTAATACAAATTTTTAAACATTCTAATAAATACTATGACTTTGGAATAAGTATTAGAGCAATATTTCCTTTTGTTGTAGAAAATAAATGCTAAAATAAGTTTACCTATTAATATAACTTCTGTAGTCATTTAACGGTTTACTGATACATTATTTTTGAAAAGACAGCTCCTCCAAACTTTTTTGATTTTGCAACTTTATCAGTAAAAAATTGTTAAGCATGCACCTCCTATATATATTTATTTATAAACCATATAAAAGTACTACTATACTAATATATTATGCATACTACAAAACATAAACAGGAATCAAAAAGAATGACGTAAAGATGAAATAAACACTACATAGTTTGGGGTTTTTTAAATCTAATAAAATATGCTTAAAAAATATTTTCTTCTCACATCCCAATGGATTGTCTTGCGCAGCCCCTGAGACGCATGCACCCCACTTTGGAGATCACTGCTTTAAGTAGCCATTTCAGTCTGTGCCTGAATATCAGCACCAAAGCAGATTTATGCAGGGCTATGAAAGCTGCCAAATCTACTTGTTATTTAGGTTTTCTTTTCCTACCTTTGCACCCAAATAATTTTCAAAAGTGCTCACTAGAATGCTAATGTCTGCCTATGGGAAAAAAAGACAGTATGTGCAGCAAGCGTCTGTATAACTAACTGCAGTTTTTAAAATGGATATCAGAGTGCGCAGAAAGAATGAGTTCTGGTATGATCAAACCTATCTTGTCAGGAAGGTGAAGAATGGTTTGGTTGTAGCATACTACTGATACACAACCTTGTAAGTCAGTTCTTTGAGAGGCATCAGAGAAGGGTAAAAAAAAGCTCAGACACATGAGAACAAAACAGGGAAAGAGCAGTTATGTCTAAAAGAGAGAAACAGAGGCTTTTAATTTAATACTTATGGGATTTTTTTTTTTCTATCTAGACATACAACAGTGTCTAACAAATATTAAAGGCAAGAATACAGGGAAGTGAAACCAGGATGTTTTGGAAGGTAAAAGGGCTGGGAAGCTTGTATTCTCCAAGCAGTCAAAGGAGCAAGTTGTGTTCCTGGGAACTGAGGAGGGGATGGGATGGATCCTCTACCAGCTGTAAAGCATGCCAGGCAGGGCTCCAGGATCTACAGAATTCATCTTCTGCTGATTACACATTTAAAATCTAATTCCTTGTTAAGATAGACACAGGTGACATTTGCTTAACCTCTACTACAAGAAATCAAAGTGCTCTTTGAACATCTAGAGAGTAAGTCAAGGCCAAGTTCTGAGCTACACTGAATACCTTCTGTGCCAGACATCAGGATCCAAATTATGTCTGAGATGAGCACAGAGTTGAATCAG
>NW_010973244.1:4236162-4237772 GCF_000737465.1 Haliaeetus leucocephalus | reverse complement strand
GAGATTTTCCTCAAAGTTTTGGAGCCAAGACGACACTTTCTCCACAGTTGGTGTTTCCATATCTGGACAATACATTGCTGCCAAGCTGTTAGAATACGATGCTGGGGCACCTTGAATCACCTTTCGCCACATGGCCCGTGTGCACAGGACATCCTCTGGATCTTTGGAGACTTCCTCATCATCTAGATCACTGTAGATGACTTCCACCACTGCTAACTCTCTCAGGTACTGGATGCCTTCATCTGCGGTAGTCCACTTTTCTGAGGAATTGACAAGATCTTCCTTGAATGGATATCTTGCCCTCACACTTGAGAGGAGCTGGCTCCAGAGACTGCAAATTGCTGCCTCTTTTCCAATTCCTCTTTCGATTTCCCGGTTTCTAGCAAGGGATCCCAGCTGTTGGGCTTCCTTGCCTTCCAGTTGCTGACTGTTGGCCCCATTATCCCAGCATCGGAGCAGCCAGGCAGCAATCCGCTCACCTGGCTGGCGGCTGTAATCTTTCCGCAAGTCCCGAAGTTCTGAGGACGTCAGGGACCGGGTAGTTTCCGCTTCCTGTTTAAGTTCCCTCACTCCTTCCTCCAATTTCTTTATCGAAGAACCAGCTTCTAGATCAAGCCTTTCCTCTTCTTCTTCTTCCCTCACTAATCGATGGTATGGACCTGTTGATCTCCTTGTCCACTGTTTCCTTTTCACTTTTGGGGCAATTACTGTAGTTGTTGTTTGGGTCCCTATCTCAAGCATGGTGTCCTCAGATGCAGTCTGGGTCCCTGCCTCAACCGTGGTCCTCTGAGAGTGTTGAACTATGGCTCGGTAGGCATAGGCCAGGCCCCAGTACAGTGCGAGAAGCTGCTGGTTTTCATTGGGATAGGCAAGGCACCCTTCTATCAGGTGGCGCGTCAGTTTGCCAGGGTTACTTGCCTGTTCGGGTGTAAAGTCCCAGATTATGGGAGGTGATAACCGTCCTAGGAATCTGCCCAAATCCTTCCATATACCCTGCCACCCAGGGACCGGTCGCTTGAGGGCACATTTCAGTATTGCATCACCTGAAACTTGTCTTCTCTTATACCAGGATGAGACCAGATTCCACAATACCCATAATATACCACCAGTATTAATTATTAGTATTGAACAGCTCACATAAGGGTGAACAAGGACCTCGGGAGCCTGCATAATAAAACCATTCACATCAATGCCTGGTAGGGAGAGGGAGATGTGTTCCCTCATCTCCTCCACAAGATAGCTCCCACAACACAGCAAAGCCATCAGTGCCAGGACAAAGCACATAGACATTATTTGTATTAGCACGTTCCCGCGTTCCTTCATTCTCCCCACAAGATAGCTCCCGCAGCACCGCAAAGCCATCAGTGCCAGGACAAAGCACGCAGCCATTATTTGCATTAACATGTTCCCAAACTCAGCAAGCTAGAGATAAGCAAGCAGCTAACAAGCTCCGTGACCTGCACAGGAGCTTGCCACTTAATAACTAGCTATAGAACACTTAATGCAAAACTGCCATTGTCGTGCCCCACGTTGGGCGCCAAAAAGGACTGTGGTGGGTTGACCCTGGTTGGATGCCAGGTGCCCACCAAAGCCGCTCTATCACTCCCCCT
>NW_010973244.1:4224780-4235645 GCF_000737465.1 Haliaeetus leucocephalus | reverse complement strand
AATCAGCCACTGCCATCATTCCCTTACATACTGAGTTGATATGCAATTTAATATTGCAATGCAGAACTCACTAAGTTTCCTCACAATGGTGTGGTAGAGGAGAGGGAGGAAAGAGGACAACACTTTTACAATCTCCCATTCAGCTTTTGCTGTGGGGGCAAGCAACTTGAAGCTTTTGCTGGGACCCCAGCTGAGACCAAAAACACGTAGTAATACATAAAACAAAACTACCAATATGCTATACAGTTTCTTATGCAATAAAAACTGTGTAGTGCAATATAAAGTAAAAAGCTAAGGGCTGGGGAAATACCTCAGTTTCTTTCTTGAAGGATGTATCTTCAAGGAGTCCTTAATTAGGCAGGATCTAAATACTGAAATAACCAGTTCAAGAGGCTTGATTTGTATAGATTGTGGGTTTTTTTAACGTATTGATTTAATTAGGCACTATTGAACCATATTTAGAAGATAAGTGAAAGCGTCTAAAGACTTATTTATTGACACCATATGGCAGTTCTTAAAAGTGATGCTCAAATTATGTATAATGAGCCACATAAAAAAAGAGGACGTGCCATAAAAAGGACTCCCAAACAAAAATGATGCTATTGTTGAAGGATTTAAGTTCTAATATGGGATTTTAGAATCTCTTTCAGAGGGGAAGTGCCCCACAGCTAACTGACAATATTTGGGGTAGTGTTCGTATTACATGATGTAGCTGCAAAAAACAGATTTTTTTGATGGATTAAAAAACAATGGTAGGAACAGACAGAGAAGATGAGTCAGGAAGACATAAGAGTCTGAAAAAGAACAGCAAGTCAGAAGAACATGCTGCTCACGTTTTGACTACAGTAAATGCATCTCTCACTTTAAAAGTATCTGCTCACACATCAACCTGCAGTTACCTATTTTGATACATGATATCTGACTACAATTTTCATGAAGTAAATGTCTAGTGATTCCTACAACATCACTGAGGTGTTCTTCTGGTCTGAATTTGGTTTCATTTTTGCTGAATTTTTCTTATGTGTTTCTCACAAAACATTAATAGCTCAAAATATCTACAGAAAGAATTGAACAAAAAATATGTATTACATAAAAAAAAAATAATCCAAACTCAAGTGCTCAAAAGTAGAAAAACTAAAATTACAGTTTCAGCCTGAGGTCCCTGCGCTGATGGTGATAGCTCACTGGATGACATTCTGTTCTTCCTGAACCTTTCTGAGAAGTCCAGGGGAAATATTTTTTCCTCAGCTAATTTTTCCACAGAACCTGTACCTTTTTAAGTAGCTCATTCTTCACCTGTCTACCTTTGACACAAGCAATTTCCTCCTTGCTGCCTGGGTACCAGCTGGAAAAGCACTGACAGTCCAGGCCACAGACTCCCTAATCTGAGTGCATAATTTTTATGATATAGGAGCTGCTGTGGCAGAACTCGTTAGAGAATTCCTACACCTCTGGCTGGCTGGAGGGAACATAATGCTTCCTCACTTTTGCTAACAAATATCATGGCAGTTGTGGGATCACACTGTGAATGGCATAACTGAACTCATCTGTGTTCAAAAACAAAAGATGAGGCAATATTTTAGATCCTCATCAGCTCAATAAAGAGGCAGCAGCAGAGTGGGAATGAAGAAGAGCAATGGCTGCTGAAGGGGCTGGAACGTGTTAAACTGGTATTGCTATACCTTTATCACAAAACTGTGTATTAATTTTTAATGGCAAGTGATAAGGCAATTCCTGACAAACAAGCTCAATTTCAGGCAAAGGCCTGCTCAGTCCTTGCAGTCTTGGACTGAAGATGGTCACTTGGGGGGGAGTGCTGGATGTGGAGACTCCATTTTCCAAGAAAAAGCTGGGATGGACAGGAGCAGATGGGCTCTGATAAACTGAGCTGCTACTCCCTTTACTGACTGTGTAGCTACTTCTGGGTGAATTTTCATCGAAAAAGCACACCCACATCCCTGACACAAGGGCCATTCTTTCCCATTCTGTGCACCAAACAAACCCCTCCAAAGCAGAGCATGTTCCAGCTCTCCAACGAACAGGAGCAATACACATGTTTAACACAGTACCGTAGTCGTCCTCCCTTTCCCCAGTCTCATAAACACCTAAACCAGTTTGGCTAAAAATACCTAGAACAATTATTGGCACATGGGCATTTTCAATCTGAACAGTTTAAATGCAGCAGAATTACAATGAAGTAGGAACAGGATTTTAAAAGAGAAGATGTCAAGCCAGTTTTACTAAAGCCAAAGTTATCTGGGCCTTTTGCAATAGGAAATAGTAAAAAAAAAGAAAATTGAGTGAAAAATCTTAAAAATCAAAAAAGAAGCAGGGCTGAGTTTGCAAATGGGGAAGAGAGAGGTTCCAAGGCAGAACATTGTGAGAGGTAATTAAGGTGACCTGGCCTGTGTTCCTACTGGCTGGATGAAGGTACAGTTAGCAAGCCTAGTACTGGATCATAAAATATCTTGCAAAACTTGCTGAGTTAAAATCTCTGTATTTGGATCTACTTAGAATATAGACCTAGGAAGGTTCACCAAATCAAGTCATGCTAAAAAAATGCTATGAAAGGCAGAGTGGCTGGTGTCCCAGTTGTCCCATTTGCCTGACATTTCTCACATTTCTGAAAACACTTAGAGCTCTTGTCCTAACAGCAGAGATAAAATTTGGCAGAAAAATGGCTTGTACACCAGGCTGATCCCGTGAAAGTGCCCTTTGCTGATCCTGTGAAAGTGTCCACAAATTTGGATAACTTTAGATCTTTGAGAAATTAAATAAAAGAGAGTTTGTCCATGTTCAGAATATATTTTTACTGCACTTTAGTAGATGAAGTCTAAAATACTTCCATTGTTAGTGAAGATGCTTTACTTTATCAATGTTTTCAGGTCTGATCAGGATATAATAAATATGCAAGAATTTCCTTCAGAGAGAAATTACATATTTCCAACCCAGTGTACAAAGAGAGGCTGGCTGTGCCCTGTACCAGATACTTAATCTAGGGCTGATTTTGAAAGCAGAGTTGAGTACAAGCACTCAACTTTTAATACAAATTCAGAGACCACAATGGGTGGATCAACAGAGGGAAGTAGACTGGAACAAAGATTACACAGAGACTAAGATCCATGGGGAAGGGAGCCTAAGATTGGGAATCAAAGAGTAGAGAAAGGATCCTGCGACTTAGTTGGCAGAGGACCAAATAAAGAAAGTAGAACAAGTCAATGGGGTTGGTAATCAGATCAGATTGGCATAGACTGGGTCACAGGACCAGTGTGAGAGGGGAAGAGATAAATACTTCCAAAAATGATGACAGTGTGAAGGAAGTACTTGGACAGAGAAAATTGTGCAGGAAGAGTGATGGAAGGGCTGAGAAAAGACAGCAAAATGGAAGTACGAGAACGAAGAAGATAAATTGGATGAGGTGGATGGGATGAGAATTCAGTGAGGAGACTTTGACAGGAATGCTGCAGTCCAAAAGGTCCATGTGGAAAGAAAGCAAAGGGTAGTGAGATAGATAAGGATCTGGCTGAAGAGATGGGGGAGAAATAGACTATGGCACCATATCATAAAAGCCTATTTCATAAAAAACCTGAACAATGTGGAACAATTAAGATACATGGGAAACCTTAATTAATTCTGGCATTTCCTGACTTACAAATAAGTGATTTTATACTTTTAAAAGCCATCTTTTAACACCATTTCCAGGTGTGCTTGTGAGTGTAAGAGTATTAAGTAAAAACAACAACAAAAGATTAACCAGTTTGTGTATTTCAGCCCTTTCCACGTAAGATAAGAAAAAGACTAAAGCTTTAACTATGTAAGCACATTACACTTTTCTTTTAATCTTATGCTGCTGCTTTTTATGTGCCATTTTTACTTATAATTGTTTATTTCAATAGATAATGCTACGCAACATTTCTGTATATAGTCAATCAAATGACTGAATGGTTTTCTTTTGCTACAAGCTGAAACTCAAATATGCTTTCCCTTGCCATAGTCCATCACAGACTTAAAAACATCTTAAATGCAAAAAGGAATTCCTTTCATGAACATACATAGCACGATGCGTTGCCAACATAATAAATCATCTCTCTTTATATGCCTCACATATTTGTGACAAATAACTTTTTTTTCTTATTTTTCAGCTGTCAGTAGATTTGTAAGATGTCTTACTTAGAATCTTTTGGATCTCCTCCAATGATTTGGGATCCCTTAAGGTATCTGGTACAAATTGATTTATTATAATAAATATTATGCAGTTTATGCCTCTGAATAGCTCATGCTGTAGCAGTATGTTGGCTCCAGCAAATGATTAATAACAATATGGTTTCTACTGTACACTTATTGCCTACATACATGCAGCTATTGGAATGATATAGCATTATGAGTTCTTATGGCTAACCAGGGGCAAAAAGCATTCTTCTTTTCTATTTCTATAGCTTCCTCAACAGAAAACACTGAGTGCTGAAAGCAAACTGAAAAAATGGGAAAAATCCAAAAATTAACCAGAAGGCAGAGAACAGAGAACTGAGTAGATAAACTTTTTCAAATTACTAATAATTTTCACCCCCTTTTAACACACTATTTCCCATTCCTCCATTCATTTTCCAAAAAGCTTTTTACCTGAAGCTTTTCAAATGATTCCTCCATTTGACAGACACTCCTTCTGATGTTATAAAACCAAGTGAAACTTTTTCTTACCGTGGATATTTTAGCTTTATAGGTGATTTCTTTAAAAATATATACAAATTCTAATGAAACATCTCCTCCTACATTTTACAGGTCACAGAGACAAATTAATTATCTGTAATACAGAAGTGTTGTACAAATATATAGCTAAAAGAAGTCACAAAATATTTACATTCCTTTCTCCAAAAAGTTGCCTTTTCAATTGTATTGATTTTAACTGTAATGATTACTTTTTCATTGCAGAAAATATTTCAGAACAGAGTTTTCTGCAATGAGGTGTAAAAAAAAGGCACTTCAGATGTACCCTAAGGAACTAGCTCAGCTCTTTTCAAAGTCTGGCTATTAGTATTACAGTTTGTTGTTAGGTCCAACATGCCTAAGAAACGGGGAAAAAAAAATTGTTCCTTTTATCCACAGCTGAGGTCTGTTTATCCAGTCCTACGGACTGAGAACATGCCCCATGAACCATGTATCTGCAATAACCACAGACAGTCACTGCCCAGAAAAGTCTACAGTCCAAAGAGATGAAGAGGAAAAGAAAGCGGACAAAGGTACAAGTAAAGGAAGAAGCGGGCCTAGCATAACTGAATGTGGTTTTATCACATAGTTTTTCAAAGGGCTGCTGTCTTCAGTCCACAAAATACAGCTATGCATGTTACAGAAGAAAAAGGTAGCATAGACAGTTTAGCAGCACCCTCTTGCACAGACACTACTAAAAGCATCTCAATCTGCTAGGATTGGTACTCAAAAAGTAAAGGCCTAAATAAATGTCATGCACTGATTTTCTATGGAAATATAAGATACAGACCCCTTATTTAAGAAAATAGATCCACTGATTTGGGATTACTTGTGAAGGCCAGAACAGCAATAGGTAGTGCTGCCTCAGGTAGAAACTGAAGAACATTCCAATGATGGGGTTTGTTGGTGGGAAATACTGTTCGTCAAAGCTTAACTTGGATTCTCAGGATCATCCTGATTCAATGTGTCTCCACACTCAATAAAGCAGGGGTAAAGAGAAAAACTTCCTAACAGTGTCACTGAAGTAAGATGCCTAAAGTTAAGCAGCAAAAGCACGTGTAGCTTTATTTTTACAACAACTAAAAACTTGTTAATAAATGGCTGTTGTATTCTATGAAGAGTTATTGAAATGTGCAAGTATTTTTCTTCTTGGCACATCAGACTGAGCCTGATATCTACAACCTTTATTCTAAACCTCTCTTGGTGCAATGCTGGCAAAGTTTTCTTCCAGGAATTTCATCTCAGTACAACTTCCTGACTTCTAGAAAAACAACTGTGACTTCTCTGCAGAAAACCTTATAAAAATTCATAAAGGGGGCACTCTGACAACCACCCGTCTACTGGTTGCATAGGGGAGTACATCTCTGTTTTTTCAGGAAACACAAGGAAAGTCTCAGGCTCAGTCTGATGTGCCAAGAGAAAAATATTTGCACATTTCAATACTCTTCACAGAATAAAACAGCCATTTATTCACAAGTTTTTAGTTTGTGTGTTGTGTGTGTGTACATGTATCATCTATATACACATGCATCATATATACACATGCATATACATAGATGCACATTATCATTGAATATGCATTTAGATAGATACACATGAAATATCATTGTACATTGTATAAAATATTGATTTTACCAGTGATAGAACTATTCTCTGAACTAAAACTTGACATCCATAGTTTTAAAACTAGCAATACTCCTCTCACTTCCCCCTTGAAAAATATTGATGAATCTGACTCTTTAAAGGTAGATCTGCATATGGTTGGGATACTTAGAATTTCCTTCAACATAAATGGTTTTGGTCAGTGATCTGAATGGCTCTGATAAGTCGGCGTCTAAAGGCTTTCACCAAAATGAAACAGATTATTAGTCTAAACCACTGCTAACAACTTAGAGTACGTGCTTTAAGGTAAGATAAAGTTACTCAGTACTAAGCAAGAAGGTAGAGAAAATAATTCTTGCACCACTTATATATTAGGTCCACTATAACAAGTCTCACAAAGAACTAAACCATTCCAAACTTCCTTCTCCTCTTTCCTCCCATCCAACATACATTTTTAAAAGGCTGTGAATTATCAAAGGCTCAGCTCTTTGAAGAGAAAGAATGAATACTAAAGTTTAAATCTTAAGCTTGGGTACCTTCCATCAAGTGTGAGAAACCCCTGCAACCCACCAAACACATGGTCTAAATTTGGCCAAGTTCTGCACACTTAACAAAGTAGTTGTGCTGTTTAGTTTTGACCATTGATATGGAGCTTCCTGCTTCTCAAAGTGCTTCTTCACAGTAGTTGTTGTAGGGATAAAATCATAGATACATAAAATAATGTGGCTAATCAAATTCAGTATTCTGCACCCATAGCACAAAATTCTCTACTTAATATTTTTTGCAAAAAGACAGCATAAGTACTTTCAAGCAACTAAATTATAACTCATGAAACACATCCAAATCAGCATGAATTTATTGACAAGACACTGAATTCAAGGGAGCCTGAAAGCTCATTTTCTTTCTTCATGCCATAAAATAACAATACATTTAGCCTCCTAGAAATATTATGAAACCCAGACAAATTTCCCCAAAGCAAGGACTGTATTATGATGTCTTTAATGTATTGCATCAGCAAGTTTGAGTACTTTCTACAACAGAGCACAAGTAAAACATATTTATCATGTCACTACTAAAACAGAGTACACAATAGATAAATTTTCAATCTGCTAATTCTAAAGCAGTGAAAAGTAGGTTTCCATTTATTTTCTTATTAAGGTACAGCATCAAAGTCTCATAATGTAGTGAACTGAGGTGAAGAATAACATGGTATCTAAATTTTATGCACAGTAAGCATGTAGACTTGCCTGTCCAGGAGGACCCAGAACAGCATTTGAGTTGGTAACTACTCTGAACCATCCTACTGCAGGAGAAACTAGAGCAAATTTCTCAGCAAGAGAAATACGTTCCCCTTAATAAAACCTGCACAGGTAAACAAATATTCTCAAATGACAGTGGTATCTGGCAAGTATGTAGAGAGAAAGTGCTGGGGGGTGGGAGAGGGAGAGCATGCTTTCCCTCTTCATGTTGAAAACTCCAAATTACACTTTCAGTCAGCTTTTCCAAAGTAGTTTAGATGCATTGGATCCTCTCAATGAGTCTCACCTGCATTAGACTTCACTTCTGAAGTCTAAATGAATGGTATTGTGGTGCTGAGGAGAAGACAGTCTAAATAACTTCCCAAGTCTGGCACTAAGTAACTGTTGTGTTTTAACTCCAGCCGGCAGCTAAGCACCACGCAGCTGCTTGCTCACTCCTCCCCCACCCAGTGGGATGGGAGAGAGAATTGGGGAACAAAAAAGGTAAAACTCATGGGTTGAGATAAAGACAGTTTAATAGGACAGAAAGGAAGAGAATAATAATGATGATGATGATGATGATAATAATAATATGACAGCAATAATAATAATAAAAGAACTAGAATATACAAAACATTGATGCACAATGCAATTGCTCACCACTTGCCAACAGATGCCTAGTTTCCGAGCAGCGATCCCCCCCCAGGCCAAGTCCCCCCAGTTTATATACTGGACATGACGTCACATGGTATGGAATACCCCGTTGGCCACTTTGGGTCAGCTGCCCTGGCTGTGTCCCCTCCCAGCTTCTTGCTGGCTGGACATGAGAAGCTGAAAAATCCTTGACTTTTAGTCTAAACACTACTTAGCAACAACTGAAAACATCAGTGCATTATCAACATTCTTCTCATACTAAATCCAAAACATAACACTATACCAGCTACTAGAAAGAAAATTAACTTTATCTCAGCCTAAACCAGGACAGTAACTTCAGCACTTTTCAGATTATTTTTAATTTGAAAACCAACATCTAAAATATTCCACAAACAGTAGAGGAGCAGGGGCATGTGCTACTTAATTTCAAAAGACAAAGCACAAGATGCAAAAGGAAATAACAATTCTTGTCACAGCCTGTGGTCTTGCTTTTATTCTTGTGTCAATTTAAGTATAAACGTTTAAGTTTTTCAAAGCTAAATAAGCGGCTTAGCTATCTTGTTCTCCTTAGTCCTGAGTGACACTGTATGACTAGATGTCCCAATCAGCTTTGAAAAACCTCACGTACCATAATTACAATTCTGACAGCTATTTTCCTCTGGATCCATAATATTAAATTGCAATCAGAATATGATCATTCCATCAGATTTTTGTTTACACAGTATTGTACCCTGGCTGAGAATAACCTGATATTTTCTGACAGAATAACCTGATATTTTATATACTTGTATTTCTCATAGTTTCCATGATTTGGAAGTTTCCTCCATGAGGCTGCAGGCAACACTATTAATCAGCACCAAATGAATGGTAGATTCATACCTGTCAGTATCCCAATGCCTTTTTTTTTTTTTAAAGGAAATTCTTTAAATGCCTGTTTGATTTATTTGTTCCTCACAGTTATATGCAGTTACAACACATTGTTGATCGTTTTCATCATTCTTATTATTGCATACAGAATATCTGAACATGCTCCCATTGAGGCAAAAAGGAGTCTGCCACTTGTTTCAATCAAATCATGTTCAGGCATAAACCTAGCAGCGAGACTTAATATTGAAAATATGTATTGACACTTAAGACTCATCATCTTTTTATACTGAACAGCGCTACTACTAATCATTACTCGTGCGTCTGAAGGAGCTTGTCAAAGCCAGGCTTTAACAACAAGAGCAAAGTTGCATGTTATCAGGACTAGTCCTAAGAGTTTTGCCAAAAGCTTCTGTCACCATGACTTTGAATATCGTATATCCCAACCTCCAAACTGGGTACCATTCTGACGTAATGCTACCTGCAGCTTTTCCTTAGAGGGAGCATATCAAAAATATCAAAATTGCTTTCATATTGAGTCTGGCTGGGAAGGCATTAACCTTCTTCACAGCAGCCCATATGGTGCTGTGTTCTGGATCTGTGACTCGACCAGTGTTGATTACACACCAGTGTTCCGGCTATTGCTGAGCAGTGCTTGCACAGTGTCAAGGCTTTCTGTTTCTCACTCTGTCCCCACCGCAGTGAGTAGGCTGGGGATGGGCAAGAAATGGGGAGGGGACACAGCTAGGACAGCTGACCCAAACTGACCAGAGAGATATTCCATACCAGATAACATCCTCAGCAATAAAAAAAAAAAAAAGGGGGGGGGGGGAGTATGTTTGCCTACCAAGGTAGCTGTTGCTTGGGAGTAGCCAGGCATCTGTCTGCTTGTGTGATGTCGTGAGTGATTGCCTTTGCATCACTTGTGGGGTTTTTTCCTTTCCTTCACTTATTAAACTGCCTTTACCTTGACCCACAAGTTTTCACGCTTTTGCTCTTCCCATTCTCTCCCCCATCCCGTTGGGTGGGGGGCAGTTAGCGAGTGGCTGTGTGCATGCTTAGCTGCTGGCTGGGGTCAACCCACCACAGCTTTACATCTTGAAAATTAGGTTTTATTACTCCATAAATAGAAGCAATTATTCTTTTTTAATTGAAAAAAGATTTTAAGTGCGATTAAAGGTGGGGGTGTAAGAGACTGAATTGTTATCTTGAACCATTTGCCTCAAAGATTGTTAGGTGTGAGGGACTGGGCTGTCATCTCAAAGAACTGTGAACTGCTTATCTCAAGCCCTTTGTCTCTAAGATGGCCTGTTTAAGCAGGACACTCCTCTGTCCATAAGGACGATTACCAGGCCATTGAGACATCCAGGGGAGGAAACGGGCTGGAGCTGATCTGGTGTTGATCACGGGAAGGTTGTGTGATAGATGAAACCTGCAGCGCATGACGTCATCGAAATATACCCTATAAAAACCCGTAGAGACAAGCTGTGGTGGCCTTCTTCACCACCAAAGAATTGAAGATTGAGGAGCAACGGGACACCGCTGGATCCATGGTGGTGACTATCCTAGCAATCCTATCCCTACTGCTTGCTTAATTTCTACCTTTTCTTCTATTCTATCCTATCGCCACCATTTTCCACTTTTGATACTTTTGATAATAAAAGCTTTTTTGCCTATACAGCATTTGACCTCGTTTGTGTCTTAATCTCGCTCTTGGGATCATATTGAAACCTTCCCCAACATTGGATCCGGGGGGGGGGGGGGGGGGGGGGTTATTTTTTCTCCCTTCCCCCCCAGTTTATC
>NW_010973244.1:4205642-4224770 GCF_000737465.1 Haliaeetus leucocephalus | reverse complement strand
ATTGGAGCCGGGGGGGGGGGGGGGAAGTGTGTCATCATTTCCTTCCTGCCCACTGCATTATCCCAGTATTTCTTGCCTGCCTTAGACTTGTTCTCAGTCACCAATGTTTTAGTGGCTTCCTGGCTGCACCAAACTCTACAAAGTCCTCTCTGAGTCCTTAGGAAAAGTATCACCTTTCAATTTCTTGTGAAATTTGACTTTGCACTAACTCAGTGGTTTTTAACTCATATTTCCCATAGTCTCTGCTCTTACCATGGGCTGTCTGCATTTAGTGTCTCACAGGGTACATCTGAACTGCTAAAAAAAATGGAATGGACTCGGTTGTTGTCTTCCTGATTAACTAATTTAGTTAACTAACTGCTGTGTTTTCAACCCTCCCAACTAGCTCTCTCCAGAACAACAGGTGCTCCCCAGGCACAGCTTGGGGAATATATATTCCAGAAACCACTACCAAAAGGTAATATGGACAAACACATACACCAGTTTTGCCTCTTCATTATCCTACAACAGTACCCCAAAAGGCTTTACAGATCTCATACAACACACAGCTGCAATTTCATGGTAAAAAAATCCTCTGTGTGAGCTGCAACACAATCCTAAAACCATTCAGGACACTTCGAACTGCAAACCTCCTGCCCACCCACCCACCCACATACACACACAGACTCTCACAATTCTGACCTGGGGACAGCTGCCCAAATTCAGTGTGGTGTGAATAAATTAATCTACTCTAGAAGGAGTCAGATGTTAGCTGTGTGAATGCCGGTCAGTCTGAGCATGTGGTGCTGAAGGTAGCAAGAGTTCTAGGACTCTCTTTTCTTCAGTAGTAGAGACAAACCCTTACAGACTGTCTGCCTAATCCACCTTTGTTTCAGAAGGTGCAAGTCTTAACTTCTACAGCAAAATAAAGATCCCACAATCAACTACAAACAAACAGGTAAAAGAGATTCCATCTGTTACATCCACATGTACAACAGAAATATATTTCACAACAAAAGAAAATAATAGATTTAAAAACCCATTATCATTTGGGGGGAAAGAGAGTGTTTTTTAAAAAAACTATTTAAGGGAAGAAGTTTTTTGGACCAAAAAAAAAGCTATTGGCTTCTCCCACAGATTCCATTTATGATAGTATTTCTTATTTGAAATTAATCATAATTATACAAAGTGGTATGAACGGTAAAGAAAGCATTTTATTTGAGCAGTCTTAGTTTTTTATATTAAATGAAACCTTAAAAGAAAAGATACTGATGACCACCCATTATCTCCTCCTTTACTTTCCTGTCTTTCTCCTTTTTCATTATGGGGTTAGCGAATACATACAGTGTAGAAAAAATGACACATCTATTGTCTTAAAACTCTTCCTCTGGTATTTTAATAACTAGTTCACTGTTTCTGGATCATGTAATGTAAAGACCGCACTGAACATTCCAGCCCAGCAGAATCTGGAGGCAATGCGTAACTGTAAGTTGGCGAGTACTGCAATCAAGGGGTTTAGGTAAAGCACCACTGTGCTGTGCAAGTTTGATGAGAAGACTAGTACCTTGCATGATTCATCTCACTGTTTGGTTATGGTTATTGTATTGACACGGTGAAATATTATCACTGTGTAGTGACTTCAAGTTTGCAGTTATGGAAGAAAGCAGCTTTATAGGGAAACATTGGCTTGGAGCCCATATTTGTGATTAATAGTCATCATATTTTGGGGGACCTAAACAAATACAGAGGAGTATAGTCAAACCCTGAAAGTGCTGCAACTTTATATAAATCGTGTTATACTCCTGCCTTGTGTTCCAGTGTTTATCTTCCATAAAAATCTATTCTTCCTCTATGTAAGATTTATTATTATGTATCACCTATTCAGAACTCGTTGAATCAGGGTGCTTTTATTACAGACAAAGGGGTGATTTCTTTATTCTGCACATAAATGAGCACTGTGATCATCAAAGCACTGCACCTCTTACTCTAGCAGGATTTCTGCAGAATCTTTATTTTTATATTACAGCCAAAATTTCTAGAGTCAAATAGGTGTCTCACTAACCAAATGGAGAGCTTTACATGCATAAAGAATGAGTTTTATCACTGCTGAAGAACCTCCACACAAAAATATGCAGAGTTGCACAGCGGTGGGTGGGTAACGTGGTAGAGCACATCCTTTACGCAACACAAAGCTGTCCTTCATGGAAGACGCAGTATGCAGCAGCCCTTGTTGGCTGAGTCAGGAAAAATTAATGACTAACCACCTGGATCCAGTCTAATCCACATAATATTGCTGCTGGTGAATGGATAGAGCAGCAGCAGAACCAAGACTCTGAAGTGGCAACAATAACACTGCAGTGGGTCAACCAGTAGTTCACATTTTGGGTGGCACACACTTGCCTCAAACTGTTGTGAAAGATTCATGGAAGTAATATGACCTGAAGCATAAGATCATAAAATAACGTTTGACAGCCAGCATTTAATTTGCCTTTTTTCCAAGCCTTCTGGAAGAAGAATTACACTAGGAAATTGTACTCATTAGCAGGGCAGTCTTATACTTAATAGACATTTGGACTTTTCTGCTCTGTAATTGCCATTCTAGCCAGTAAGGGTGGGCCATACTTCATCAATTTTATATTGTTACCAAGAGGAAATCACCTGCTAATGAGCAAAAAGGAGAAAGAAGATACAAATGGGAGGAAAATCAAGGTTTTTGTGTTTAAAAAGTTGAAGGGAGAAGAGCTGGAGAGAACACCTGTTTGCTGCCTTAACTTTATGGGTCAGGCAAGGAGCTGCCTTTCCAGGAATGAGGTTTGGATCTCATCCATGTTAGAGAAAATCCAATATCACCAGCAATTATCTTAATCTGGGTGTTGACTGATGCACCTAAGAAATTGGCACCAAGAATACATTTTAAAGAAGTTAAAACTCATTAATGTTATTCCTTACCAGCATCTTTGTAACTTACCAAATACTAACTCCAGGCTACAAAAAAGCATTTTAAACACACAAAGTCTTCCAGATTGCTATGTTTGAATAAATTTTGTGTGATTTTATTCTTATTGAAAATTGATGTACATGTTAGAAATTAATCAAACAGCAAAGCTGAGAGCCCTGTTCCATTCAGTAAATGAGTTCCTCTTGACCAGCATCATTTAACATGAGGCTCTGCCTAACATGCACAATCAGTCCACACAGGTTCAAGCAAAACCTTCCAATAGGTTCCCATTATTTTCCTTCACCAGCAAATCATAAACTCAATGACAAGCAATGGTCACTCTTGTGCAGCATATCTAATAATCATAGCCCATTTAGTAAAGAGTGCATCTGATCATGTTTACCATGTATTTTTCTCTGACACTGCAGGAGTAACCATTCGGGTTCCTTAAGCAAGTCCCCAAATTCTATTCAGAATTCATCTTTATAGCAACAATCAGTAATAGATATTGCTGTCCCATCCATCTTGTTCTAAAAGCCTTTTCATTTTGTGTAGGGTCTTATCCTTAGAATATTTCTAGCAATCACTGCTTACATCATGTCACAGGCCAGAAAGATTTTTGTTCTCTTTTTTTTCTTAAAATAAGGTTCATATATACAATCAGGATGTCAAGTGTACACCACCAAGCTTTTGTCAAATGCTCAAGACAATGCATCAGGAAGTAACAGCCTTAACCCAAGGTTGTATTCACTCTGTAAATTATACCTCTTTTGCTGAAAAAAAGAAGTCTCTGTAGCACAAAGAGAACATGTACTGAGTTCCTTTCAGCAATTTCAGAACTGTACAGGAACTGCCATACAGAATGATCACACCTAAATAAACTTCATTATTTTATGGTTGCAACATTTTCCAGAGGGACTAATGCTGAAGTAAAGCAAAACAGTGCCAGAATCTTCTTAACACATCAAGGAAAACAAAACAAAATTAGCATCAACTCTTTTTCCCAGAATGTTTCACCTTGTAGGTAAAGATATCTTTCACATTTATTCACCTTTTTTTAGTCTACACGTAAGGTAGAGCCATTTAGTTATTTCTCCCTGCAGTGACCAGCAAATATACCACTACTACTTTTTTTCTCCTATTTCCTCTGTGATTTCCAGAGCAGAAAGCCTGTCAGAGTCTCCTTGCAGCCTCTGGCTTAGGGCAAAAGGACTTATCCTGCAAGGAGGAATGACAGAATAGTAAGTTTCTTACAGGTACATCTGTGTTCTGTTAAGAACTTCTCCTTAACATCTTCAAGAATCTTCCTCCACTATTGTCACACTTGCTCTTTCATTAAGAGCAATCTTTTGACAAGGTCAGTAGCCCAAAAAGTTTTTAAGCCAATGTCTGTTACCTAGTATAATGACAAGCTTTGTATTTTCACTTTTGTTATTTATTTGATTTTGAATCTGATTAAGTTTGCTATTCTGCCTCAAAATCTCAGGCAAAAATATTTAGGATCAGATTTTAAGAAGTCTGTAGATATCTACAAGAAGCTTTGAAAATTCCATCGTTCATCTCTGGTTTGGTGCCTTAATACCTCCTTAAACCTTTTATCCCTGTGTCTAAGTGCCCCTTTATGAAACAGGGGTAGTATTAACAATTTACTTCCTCCTTTACAAAACAGGTTGCTGTCAACATAAATTAAGACTGTGAACTGACCACTGCTCAGATACTGGAGGTCTGTAAGATGGACAGAACACAGCCAAATAAGATCAGCAAGTAAAACAAATACCACACTTATCCTGCCAGCTCTAATCACTCATTAAATAAGGTATCCAAAACTTTACTCAGTCATTGCTGAAAGACTAGCATTTATTCTTCAGTTCAGTGTCAAAAATAAACAAAAAAAACCCAAACCAAAACAAAACTTTCTATACTTTCTAAAGATGAAAGTTTAAGCTTAAGACTCCAAGCCCAGCCAATTTGTTTGTACTTAAAAATGGACACCTGAGATTGCTCCTGCTGAACCTCTGCCACTGAGCTTTTCTCCTCTAGCAGAAATAGTGAAGGGGTCGGGGGGAAGAAAAGATCTTTACACATAGTAAAGACTTGCAGCAGGGCATTCTCTTCAGCAGCACATACAGCATATGCAGTTTCATTGCTGGGCATGTTTTGTTTACAGCTGTGATTTCTTTTGCTCTCTCTTTCTGTTTTGAGTTCAAAGCACTTTCATTTTCTTCTGTGCCCTATTCTTAGCCAATAAGATTTTTCTAACAGAGAAGTGAGGGGAATGGAATGGAATCACCTAATTTTGACAGCACATTCAGGATTGCTTAAACTTTTGTAACTGAAGTAGGTACATTAGGTGGCCTTAATGTCTTTTTCTTCTACTGAATTAAAACAGCTTGTTGTCCTCTTGAATGTAGGAAACCTGAAGACAAAAAGGTGAGGTGCTGGTGCGATATTAAAGTTGTGCACTTTATGTCAGAGTGAATTTCCTGTAATTATTCAAACACCAGGAGAATTCATTTACCTCATTCTGGAATCTGTTTCTTTCCTCCTGATTTTTCCTCAAACAAACCACTTCAGTTCCTCAGATCCTGCCACACTCTGTCACTCTATTTATAACACTTTACTAGGGAAAAAGTATTTTTCTATTTGAGGGCAGAGGGGAGCCCCTGTACAGAAAAAGCAGTATGTTGGGTCCTTTCATTCCTATCAAGCACAAGTTATAACTAAAACTGTACAAAATACTGGTTATTCATTTTATTGTCTGAATGCACACACACACACACATAACACCCCCCCCAAACCCCAGAAATATTTTCAAGTTAAACTAAAGACTTGCTTAGATTTGTAGAGCTTTTACTCCTCTATAAATAAAATTGAGTCAGATGTAATCATGGAAGTAATTACAAAGGCAAAAATTGAATAAGTATATAATTTGCTTTATGCTATGTAAAACTAATCTCTGGATTTGATCTTGAAAAAGATCAAATTAATATTTTTGGTGACTAAAAGTTGCATTTTTAGTACATGAACTGCACCTGACAAAATGATTCCTCTCTGCCATAGACCAGCCTCAGCTCTGCTGGGCCATCCTTTCCTTTCTGCAAGGTCTTTTTATTGAAAACTTTTCAAACATGCTACAGAAATTAATTTGAATTGTGAATTTGATCAGATACCAGATTCACAGCTTACTTACCATCTGCTTATGTAAGATTTTAGCAGAGGTCACTTAAGAAGCAAGTTGTAATTACAGATTTGTCTTCCAGTTTGAAAAGAATCTTTGTCTTCCCTAAAGGGAAGTTGAACAGCTTATTGAACTTAAACTATCACCAAATTCATTAAAAACAATGTAAAAATTTAACAGTTTTATTTCATGTCACTGGAATGTCTCAGGTACCTGAAATGACACATACTTCTCACTGTGGAAAACAACAATTAATGTATATAAATCCCAACAGAAGACAAACTCCTACCTGCTTTTTCTAGAGCTGCTGCTGTAAACCTGTTTCTATAGACAGTGTATGTGCAGGTTTGTCAATCTTCTGGTTTTGTATATGAAATTATCCAATCTGGCACATTCCCAAATTACATATCACTTTAAAACCTTCTGGACTATGATACAGAATTTCACTTTTAAGTTTCTCCCTGGCCCATTTGCTTAGATTGTCCTAGAAGCTAAATCAATTTCTTGTCAGTTCTGTGATGCTGTCCATCAGCATTTGCCCTATGGAAAAGGTGTACTAAAAAGTGAGTTCTGAAGTTGACCCCAGAAAAGCACAAAAATAAATCCCATATTTACCTGGTACACTTCTGTGAAAGACAATAAGATTGTGCATGCATGTGTCTCCTTCCAATATTCTCTAAGCAAGTCATGTCAGCATTTAGGATGCTGAAAAGAAAAATTGCACAAGAGAAACATACCTTAAAGACAAAGATCACTATGCTCTGAATATGTGCTAGTTCCAAACAAAAACACAGGTAAGGAATATACTTGGAGATGTTAAGTAAACTTCTGTGACTTAAAAGTGTTAAAACTTTCAGTTTTAACACCATATTATGTACTGTTACCATACACTTCCACTCCAGAGCACAGCAAACTTTGGATGTCAAAAAGAAAAATGTCCTATTTAATGAGGAGCTGTTGCACTCAGCTTATTTGACTGATTGTCCCTTCTTGCATATATGCCAGGGCAGCTTTAAAACCAGAGCAACTGCCACATATGACTTTTAAATCAAGGACATTCTCATTTTGGACACAATCAATTAGTTCATATTCACCACATAATTTTGTGTCTTCCATCTGGAAATGGAAGTCATCACTGACAAAAAGTAATTTAAAATGGAATATAATCATTAGACTTTAGAGGGATTTTTTTTGGTTTTGCTTTTAGGGACTGACATGGTTTATATTTTATTGTAAGTGGGAATTACAAGGAAAAAATTGCAACATAAAGCATCCCATCTTTCAAAATGGAATCTCAACAAATGGTGAAGGCAACTTTACTTACTTTCCAGGATTACAAGGCAAATTTTTGCACAGTAATTTCAATTTTTTTTGTCATAGTAGTTGTACTGTGATGCTGCCTTTTTTTTTTTTTCCCCTATGGGCTTAAGTGATAAAGATTTGCCTGATTCTACATAAAAAAAGAAAAAGGTACAATAACTAATTTAATATGCTATTTCCAAATGCAAATTGTATTTTTATATTTTCCTTTTTTACTGTCACACTGAAATACTTTTTTTAATGATACTATCCATACTAGAGTATAATCAAACAATACAGTTTCTGTTGCATGCTCATGGATCCTTCATATAATATGGTTCATTCTAGGTGAAATGCAGAAAAATATCCAATGAAAGGCTGAACTTCTAGGTAAGAGGGCATTTGTATATGCATCATTTAAAGGATCTTACTGTATTCTGGTGTATAGTGTGTGCAGAGGCCAAAAGGAACCTGCACCCTTGCAGTGGCTACCACACAAGTGAGCACTTCACAGGTGCTCAGATGTACCCATTACTTCTGGATGTTCTTTATCACCGTTACTGGCACATGCTACTTCAAATAAATCTATCTACACATTGGATGTATTAGCAGAGCCTTACTCAAACAGATACCACATGAGCTCAGTAGAACAAGAACACACAGGATAAATACTTTTGATATACCAAGAAATGTTATCTCAGTACTCACCCACCTCCGCATACACAGATAAGTACAATGGCATAATAGGTTCCAAGAATAAGCCTGTAATTTTATAGCTCTATTTAATGACTAAATGTACAAAGTGACTAAAAAATATACCATTAGTAGATGGAATAGATGGAATTAGTAGAGATTTAGAAATACTACCCTCTTAAATGCATGGGAGTATTTGTCCCATGACTGGCTCTGCCAACCAGAGAGAGATGCCTTGCAATCAAAAGGATGTCACTTAAATCCCAGCCTCTAAAACACTGACATTATTCCAATATCCTTTAAAATATATGACTAGGACTGAGATCTGTGGAGAACCTTCTATTATATATACAAAGGCATTAAATCTACCATATCTTCCCATGTGAGAGGTAGTATTTCCAGCTAAAAAATGGAACAATAATAAAAAGTAGAGTGAACTCCATCTGTGTGTCAGGCAGGTGTAAGTTTTGGTCTACACCTTTAGCCAAGTATGGTTCAGAAACAGGGAGTAAAGCCATAGGCCTTCTACTAACCAGCCTCTTCAGCTATGCTTCTTCATTTTCAGTCATGTTTAAGGTATTATTTCTCTTGATCCCATCTCAGGAGAATCCCCTTCTCTAGCCAGTTAATGTACCACTAAAAAGTGGTACAATGAATGACTTGTGAGATTAAACACAATACTGCACTTTTCCACTTATGACCTATTCCCTCATTTTTTCCTTCATGACAATTTTGATTTTTCAGCCCTTCCACAAAGCTCCATGCTCCTCACTGCTCTGTGGGACATGTCCCAGACTCCAGAGAGCAAAATGCTAAAAAAAGCCATCTTGAACTTGCTTTTTTTCTTTTCATAGAATCATAGAATCATTTAGGTTGGAAAAGACCTTTAAGATCATCAAGTCCAACCATCAACCCAACACCACCATGCCCACTGAACCATGTCCTGAAGTGCCATGTCTACACATTTTTTGAACACCTCCAGGGATGGTGACTCCACCACTTCCCTGGGCAACCTGTTCCAATGCCTGACAACCCTCTCAGTAAAGAAATTTTTTCTAATATCCAATCTAAACCTCCCCTGCCGCAACTTGAGGCCATTTCCTCCCGTCCTATCACTAGTTACCTGATAGAAGAGACAGACACCCACCTCGCTATAACCTCCTTTCAGGTAGTTGTAGAGAGCGATAAGGTCTCCCCTCAGCCTCCTCTTTTCTAGACTAAACAGCCCCAGTTCCCTCAGCCACTCCTCATAAGACTTGTGCTCCAGACCCTTCACCAGCTTTGTTGCCCTTCTACGTTTTCTTCTATGGTGCCCTTTTATGTTATTCATGCATATATGTATACATTGCTAACACTGTCTTCATAAATCATGAGGTTTTTTTCATTTACCATTTAGACCAAACCAAACCAAATGGAATTGCATTCGGCTTTTGAAGATTTTGCATCTTCTAGCTGCTCCAGAAGATGGGAGGGCTCCCCACTTCAAGAAAGGGGAAATTGCTACTCGTACCTAACAACAAGATTCAAGGAGCTAGACCTTTCATGGAGAGAGCCCTTCTTCCCTGACACAGCAAAGCTTAAAAAAAATCATGAGACTGGAAAATTCTGGACACTTTGTGGTTTACTTGCATTTTGGATACCAGCAGTATTTCTCAAAATTGCAGATGTAAGTAGCTACCAACTAATATGGAAAATAGCTCCACTAAATAGCTGTAGTTATTTAAAATTTATAAATATATTACAAGTTTGCTAAAACCACAACTAACAATATTTAAGAAGGGAGCTAAACAATGTGTCCTTTATGAGCCCTTCGATTTTTTTTTTTTTGACCAACCTTTCCACCACACCAGTGTAACCTCCACTCCCTTTTTTTTCAAAGCCTGACTTATTTCCATGGTGGGCTGTTGGCACCGTCCATCCCAACCTATGGCTCTGGTTACACTTTGGCTTTCCTCCAGGCTGCAGCTACTGAAATCATCCCTCCTCACACTCCCCATGTTTGTGTCCAGCCAGATCAAGTCCCTGGTCCTCCTCGCTGTGGGGCCTCACGGCCGTTAGCTCTGGCGCAGAGAGGGGACAGCTAATAGGGGTGGTCTCTGGGCTGCAGGGTTGGTTTCTGCCATGGCCTGAGAGAAGAGTAACAGCACCAGGTTTGTCCTTGGGAGCCGGGTGGCAGCGGAGGCGTCAGGGACACCCAGCAGCTGGCCCAGTGCATGGCCACCAAGGGCAGGGACAGCCCCCTGGGCCTCCTGGGCACAGGGACAGCCCCCGGGGCCAGCACCCCAAAGGCCTTCCTCCGAAGGATGCTGGGCGGAGGGGCTGCGCGTGGGGGGCCCCGTCACCCCGGTGTCACAGTGCCACCACCCGGCAGTGCAGCAGTCACAATGCCCCGGGGCAGTATAAAAGGGGCAGCCTCCCGTGCCCCGCTGCCAGAGATGGCCTGGGGACAGCCCGAAGACATCCGAGAGGAAGACCTTGAGGAGCCGGTGGAATTACTTGGTGGGGACTGAGGGAGGAAGACTAGACATCGGACAAGGCTGCTGGAGGTTCTCTGCTGCAAGGCCACCTTCCAGCAGGGTCATGTTCAAAGCTCATCTGAAAGATGGAAATCCTTTTCAGCTGGATAGCAGTGGCAAGACCAAGGGAATGCCTTCTTGAGGAGCACTGCAGAGCTCACCATCCTCATCACCTGTGGAGCCAGGGGCAGCAGCTGTAAGAAATGGGATGCAGAGATGTTGCCAGGGGTCCCAGTGCTTTGGAGCACCCACTGGTGGCCCAAAGGCACAGGAAGGATTCTTGCCCCCAAGGTTGATCAGGCCAGGGGTGTTTGGTCACTCTCAGAAGCCCCTAAGATGGCTCCAGGTTGAGGGAGAACAGGGCTTGGGCACCTATCTCCTGGGAGGCGTGACCAGCCTGTGGGACCAGGAGGCAGGTCTTGCTCACGTGCTCAGGGAATAGCCGATCGCCAGCTCTGGGGTCAGGAAGGAATTTTCCCCCGGGGCAGATTGGCACTGGTCCCCAGGGTTTTTTTGCCTTCCTCTGCAGCACTAAGCATGACCACTTGTCAGGGCTCCTCCGGTCCGTTTTGGCTAGGTTACTGCCTGCTGCTCGTGCACCACAAAGATGGCCTCTCGTGCCCTGCAGCTGGGGGGAGGAAGGCTTTTTTCCCCCCACGGTGGGCCAGCAAGTGTCCCCGGGGGTTTTTTGCCTTCCTCTGCAGCACTGAGCACAGCCCCTTGTCAGGCCTCCTCTGGGCCCTTTCGCCTAGCTCCCTGCCTGCTGCTCTTGCACCTCCAAGGCACCGCTCGTGCCCTGCCTCTCTCGGGCTCTCTTGCCCAGTGCCAGTCTGTAGTGGGAGCGAGCTCTGCTCTTCCCTTGGCTGCATTTCCCCAGGGGTTCTTGCTTGTGCAAAACAGCCTGTGCTTGGAAGGGCTCCAGGCTTGCTGCACCATCCACAGCTGCACTTTCCAGCTCTCCCTGCATGCAATACAGGCACAGGGCAGGTGCAAGAGCACATTTCATGCATTGCTGGCCAAGAAGCAGAGCAGCGGAGCAAGTTTTGGAAGGTAAAAAGTGTGCCTGTCATCGATAAGTGTCATAGTTTGGAAAATACCCCACGGTACCACACACCTATTCTTCTTCTTCTTTTTTTGTGTGGTCAGTACTGATGCTCATTCTTCAAGTTCTAGCTCTTCAGGAAACAAGGACTGCTTGGCCTGTATTCCTGCTGCTACTTTCCATGGCTCTGTGGCTTTCCTTTGCCAGACTGCAAGGGAAGTTTTTGCAAGCTCAACTCAAGAACGCATCAGCCTGCTCCTGGCTACACATGCGCATTTTGTTAATGCTTGTGAGCATCAGCTCTGAAACAGATTCAGAAAAATAAAATAAAATCCTGTTTCCACTTGTAACCTTTGTGATCTGTGTCCGAAAGTGTTTTCCTAGCTGAAACCCCCCTGGCATTTCAGGCAAATAATAGTCTCATCATTACTCGACTCATGGTAAGTGCAGGGAATAGAATGGAATGGAATAGAACAGCATAGAACAGAACGGAACAGCTATGCTGTGTTGTGCCCAGAGTTGCGCATGAGAAGCTCTGACCTGGGTCTGAGGGCTCCATCCAGGAGAGCAGCTCTCTGCAGCGCAGGTGCCAGGCCCATCCAGGAGACAGGGGCAGGGACGGGCACACCTACAACATGGCTCAGGCAGGGACTGAAGGCCCCAGGCTGAGCTGAGACATGTCCCCTGGGCCCTTGGCAGGAGACGGGCAGGGTGGGGGTCCTCACGTCTGATTCTGACAAGTTGAATTTCTTGTTGTGGTTCTCTGGTGTATAATCCAGCATCCTCTGATAAACACATCAACAGGATAGTAGAAATGGAAAAGTAGCAGCTCTTTGATAAGTCTATTAGAAGAAGAATTAAGATCAAGGTATTCTGACAATCATGGAAGAACCTAGCTCACATTGCAACCAAATGTGTGTTAATCTGCCAGTACTGTTTGATAATTTTCACATTAAAAAAAGGTTTGTATGAAAAATTCAAATTTAATGAAGAATTAACATTTTTTTAAGATTTCCATTCTAAAGGGGGCAGAGTAAGTTTAAACCCCCACAAAATATAAAACTGTCAACATGTATTCCCTTCCTTTCTCCAGACAGATTTTTTTTAATTACCAGAATTGAGCAGTCTTAAATTAATGTATCATTTGTCAGTAAAGTTAAACCTTCAGACAGTAACATCACATCTTTTGTATTACTGAGTAATAAAATAAAAGGTGCTTTCATTAGGGTTTTCTAAAGACCTACCTTTATATCTATAAGAGGTGAAAACAAAAGGAAAAATCTTTCCTGGATGTCCTGATGATGCTGGAAATGGCTACATCAAATTAGTTCTGTGTATGCATAAGCATATTTTAAATTAGAAGAATCAGTGGTGAGAAGACAGTTTTAATTTCATCATCATAGGAAAAAGGATAAAACAGAGATTTAAATTTAGAAAACATATATGATTTTGACATGCACTGCTTTTTACCTCTGCACCTTAAGTTGATTAAGAAGTCCTGAGAATGAAAGTGCTGGAACTGAGACAGATAATGAGTAACGTGTTATAACTTAAGACAGTGTAAAACGCATAGATCTACTGTCTGTCAATATCTTTACTACAGTCAGAATTGTTCCTACCTTTTAAAATTGCATTGTTTCAGAAAATACAGTGTTTGTAGAAACGTAAAGTAAGTCTTAAGGGCATTTTGGGGGTGTTCCTGCCTCCTCTATTGGGCAGTCTGAGTAGAAACTCAAGTTACTAAATCAGTGCCCAAAGTTTATGAAGCCTTTCAATCTGTGCTTAACTGCCTTGCAGCAGTAAGACTTTGATTCTAGTGTCACCCACTGCGGAAGTACTACACTGCCTTCTGAAAGCCACAAGTTGCATAGAAGGCTGGATATGAAAAAAAATTATCCTTTGCACTTGAGAACAGATCTTCTCAACAGCCAGTGAGTTGCCGGAGTTAACTGGCTGTGAAATGGGAAGTTGCAAGAGGGATAAGGGAGTTGGAATTGTTTAATCAGCATCTTGCTAACTCAGACATGGAGATACTGTCACTTCTATTTCAACTGTATGATATCCATGGATGATGGTACTGCTGCCCTGGGCCCCATATCACAATACTCTCAGAGCTGTTAGCACTGTCCTCCAACTTCTAAAATCGGTATAGGTTTTAAAATAGGACAAGGGCATATTAGTTTAATAAGTAGAGACAGGAATACCCATTTTAACTGCATGCACTGTAAGCAGCAGGGTCCAAGTAAGGTATACCCAGTGCTTGACCAATAGGAATTGTATTCCTACTACTTCTCCTGTGTATCTGCAACAGTGAGACCACAGTGAGACCACAAAATTTGTGTCTGGCAGACAACTTACCTCATGGTGTGAAGACAGTGACAGACTGTAGTCCCTAGAGACTTCACAGAGTATCAACTCCAAACCAGGTTGAAGCAGATGTTCGTAGTAAAGATATCACCATACCTATCAATCACATCACACTTCACAAGTATTACCAGCTATGAACAGAAGCACACAGTCCTTTTTTTATTCCTCCTGAAAAAAGCAAATGTCATTTCAGCTGAGGAGACCTGTGTGAGGACATTCACTAACCCAACCTAAGTGCAATTTTACAGCAAAGTGTTGTACACTTAAAATATGAATGTACACTGAAAAATAAAAGGAAAACAGCTCTGTGATCTATTTCCTACTTTATGTTCACTTTTCAAAGATTAAAAACCAAGTTAGGTTACACAGCTGCCTACTGTCCTTTTGGGCATACAGCAACAGAAAGTTTCACTTATGCAATTAGTGATGGAACTAGCTGGGGAAGTAGATGGAGGAACCTCCAGTTGTATGAGCTGTAATTCACAGGAGGGGAGCAAAACAATCTGTTCCCTTTAAATCTGAGTAAAGATTGTTTATTTAAGAGGACTGACATGATTCAAAATATCCCAAGTAAGGGGTTGTATCACTTAAACTAAAGGGATATAAACGTTACTAAGTGTTATTTATAGCTGCTTGTCTTTCAAACTTAATTCATTCTATGGAAGCATTTCTTGTGACCTTTAGCCACTGTCTTAACACCTCTCATCACAATTGGCAGAGCAATTTTTTGGTTGCTAGTGTATAAGATAGACAAAGCACTAGCCTAGAGCACTTTCTGACCTTTAACTGCCATATTAATATCTATAATTGGAATTGAAAGGCCATTTAGGCTGAATATCACCCCAACAAAGCAATCTGAACAATTATGATTATCTCATTAAAGCCATAGACCATATAATCCCCTTGAGAAAGGGGGCAAGAAAAAGAATTCTGAAGATTAGTCCCATTAAGCTGGTTTTCCCAACTTTACTTTGGCAGTTCTAACAAAGACAACAATCCCAATTCCTGTTGTTTGAAAAATTGAATTAAGGAATGTATGAACTAAATGTCTGATTCAAGTGATTTCTAAGTTCTTGCTTCAGAATGCCAATGGTCAGTGTCTGAGATAAATTAGATTATTCAGGATCATGAACCATTGAATCCCATATTCACACCTGTAACACCAAATTCTGTTACAGTAGCATTTGTCTTGTTGAACTGACATTTTGTTTTAAGTTTTGTCTGGGATATGTAGTAAAACTACCTCCTACTCTGTAAGGACATGAAAGAACCTACCAAAAAAAAGAATTTTTTCAGAACTTTCTGAGCTGCCAAATGTTTGTCTGAGTCCTGTCCCTCCCTTAATACTTCCTATGTTTGAATACAGCAGTTTTATCTATAATACACCACCATAGAAACACTGGTGGCACTGTTTTTGCTACCTCATAAGCATGAGTTATACTTGTGCCAGGTGAAAGTGCCTGACCACTCAGAAGAAATAAAGATGTTCAGCTGCTTATCAGTAATGACAGACTATACTTGCTCCACCATGTTCCCTGCACTTAGCCATTTCCTTTATATGTATACATGGATGAGAAAATATCACCTTTTTTATTTTCTTTTTTTTTGGTAATATAGTTTGTTCCGTACTGCCCATAACTTTTATTTTTATTTTGGTTCTCTAGGTGCACTTCATCCAGGCTCCTTCTACTTCTCAGCTAGATGGCATGGATTTTGGACAAAGACTTCCATGCTGAAACAACTCCAAGAAAGCCTCTGAGAGAGGCTGGAGCACCTGAGGTTGAATTCCCTGCCTTGGCTCTCAGAGGGTTCACATGCTAATTGAACAAAGGGACATGCAAGCACAGCTCTCCGCAGCTCTTAAGGTAACTGATTTGTGCCTCCATCTTTTCCATATGCTTTTGGAAAGTGTCCAGCACATAGCATGATTTGTGGCTTGTGAGGTCTTAATAGCCTATACAGCTTCAGGCACTTGCTATTATGAAGATTTAATACTCCTAAAGAGGTCTGCAATACTGCTGTCTTCAAGCCTACCTGCAGCAGTACACTTGCCTTCTTCTGCTCATACGCTGCCACAAGCATTGGAGGAATGGGAGTCAGAGCAGACCATCCAGCTTTTTACAGGATTCTTCACTATATCCAAAACCCATACTTACTTCCACTGAATGGACTATTAAGATATGGATTATTTTTTTTTGTGAACTAGCATTCACTTCTTCCAGCATGTTGTCATTCTGCAGATTTGACAGAAATATCAGGAAGAGATTAACATGCAAGAACAGAGCTGACTCCATTTACAACTACAGCTGCCTCAGATCACGTCGTATGATGTTCCCTCCAGCACTGCTGACATTTTTAAAACTCCCTAGGATGTAAGAAGTATAAGATTGGGTTCAAATAAAACAGGTCACCAAGGACATCACACAGTATCATCTAACATATCCACTACTCCCTGCTCTGGCAAATCATCAAACAAATATGGATACACACTTGTTCTACCCAAAGGTTATTTCCTTGATGTTCAAGCTCGGGGCAAGGCAGCTCCATTGTCTAAAGATTAGATCCAAAAGAATGGGAACAGAAAGCTAGAAAACAGGCAGGAGCTGGGAAGGAGTAAGGGCAGGAACCAGTGCAGGCACAGGACACAGCACAGGAGTCAGAGTAGAAAGGTGGAATAAACACTAATGCTAGAGCAGAAGCATGAACTAAGTCAGGTGTAGGGATTACTGTAGGCAGCCAGGTCAGGAGCAGGGAAGACTTGCTCAAGATAAAAAAGTTTGAGAGTCAGATATAAATGGGGAAAAAAAATCAAACCAAAACCAAACCACCAGCATAAGCCACAGCTAAGTTCTTAATAGCAGTGTGCTGCAGCCCAGACTCTGGCTAAATACCCTCAGGAGTTTCCACCAATTCCTCTCTCAGTATTTGTCCACTGTGATTGCCTTAGTAACCACCCTGCTGAGAGTTCAATTGCAGTTCATACCCTATGAGATTTAACTTTAGAAAAATCTGGTGCTTTTACACTCTTGAAGAAAAAAGAAAAGAGGGGGGGTGGGGGGGGGAAAGCATGTTTCTGCATGTCCTTGCAAGCACATTGTACCAAGACTTAAACCAATCTCAAATAGCTTGGAGGAGTTCCTGTGTCTAGTTATCACATGTAAAGCTTTTTTAGTAAACTTGGGCTTCTTTTGGCGGCTTCATCATAGATTCATTTTTAGCAGCACTGTAATTTTCAGAAGCATAAGAGGAATTATGTATGTTGTACAATAAAATAATTTCTAGCTCTTAATGGCAGTGTGATTAATTCAGCCAGAGGAGGTGCTATAAGATGCCACTGTTATTTTGAAGTGTAGATCACCAAGTTACAAGCGAAGTCCAAGGTTACTGCAGGTTCAAAGTTGAATAGGCAATGAAATTCAAACTAATCCTGAAACTGCTGTGAGCCTGGCAGCATGTAGCCCTATTTTAGCAGTGCAGAACCACTTCACTTATATGGGTTTGGACTTCAGTCTGAGAGCTGGCTAACAGGATTGTAGTGAGAAAGTGAGAGTGCAACATCTCAGAACTGACTAAGAGCAATGCAGACAAGACTTACAGTAATTGGGTCTTTCCAGAGTATTTGGATTGTTTCCATGTCTGAAGCTAGCTGCATAGTTGCACCTACACTAAATTTTCAGAGGAAATCCTTTGCAGTCATCACAGCTAAACACCTCTCGTTAGATCTATCTCATTGCTAATGAAGCCAGCAGGATAGGAGTGAAAGCTTTCATTCTGAATAGTAACTCAAAAACTTGTATGGTGATCATTAAGGACTGATTCAACTCCTAAATCTATGATGAATCTCAAAGAAAAATCAGCCAACAGGTAGAATTTAAAGTTTATATGGGAAGATGAATCTCTGTCTTTCTCTCAGGATGATAACAACTTTATAAGCAGCTGTTCTTTTAACTAGAGATTTCAACAATTTTGATGTTTACGTTGGCACAAGTAAATTTTTGGATTTTCACTTCCACAAGTGTTTATGAAATGGGCTACCAGCCTCCAAACTAGGAAATACAGTTCATAATGGGATACATAGTTTTAAAAGAAAGTATACTCATACAAAACCAAACAGTTCATGCTAGAAAGACTTTTTCCCTGACACAAGCTTGAGACTTGATCTTGCTGTCCCTAGAATAAAATCTCCTGGATGATCAATGTACATAATTACTAGGGCTGTGTTTTAGACAGTAATCAGAACAGTTTGCAGCCAATCAAGCAATTTCTCTCTTTCCAATTTCATTAATATCAACTGAGAAATGAGTCAACAATAAATTCAAGTATGAAAAAATATGCTGAATTTACCATTTGCTTTAACCATTCTCCTTTCTAAAGGCGACAGATTTACATCAGAGATTAATTTGGGCCACCTCATACTTCAGAAACCACTTCAATGAATGAAGAAGACATTAAATGCATTTAATTACTTTCTTTTTCCAGATATCTTGGTGGGACTTTCCTTTTTTAACATAAACGTAAGTAACTTTATGCACCTAATTAAACTCTTTTTTCATGGTGCAAAAAATTATCCCTAAAGCAAAATACACTTAATGTTGAACATTAACTTGCTTTTCTCCTGTTCTTATTTACATCTCCTGAATGTATGGTAAAAAATCCTAAACTCAAGAGCAATTTTGTTTTCATGATATTTAATATTGGTGGGGTGGTATCACTTTAAACACCATTAAGTAATAGATCAGAGAGAATAAAAACATTTTCCATCCCCCTCAAGCTTTTAACCTTTAGGGCTTCCTTGAGGGGAAAATGATTCAAATGCCAAACTCACAATTATGCATTCACTACGCAGAAAAGATGGCCAGGCGTTTACACAGAAAAACTATGCAATACATTAAAGTTACATTAAGGTCCTTAGTTTTCCTGTTCACTAATTTCCCTTCTCATAACTCCCACAGACATACTCAGTGCCTTTCCCAGGCTCAGCAGTCACACTATCATCTTTCCCAAAGGCACATTTATCAGCAGACTAAGCTTCCAAGCCATCAGTAATGTGGCTGCCCTATAGATTCAGCGTGGAAAGTAAGGAGAAGACTGATAAGGAAACAACAAGTAAAGAACA
>NW_010973244.1:4170584-4205632 GCF_000737465.1 Haliaeetus leucocephalus | reverse complement strand
GTAGGGGGTGGGTGAGGGAGGGACAGAGTGTCAGCAACAGCCAGCTAAAAAAACAAGTTTCCATTTCTTTACTAAATGCAGAGGAAAGGCTTTTCTTTGAGCCCCCCCTGGAGGGCTCAGGTTCCCCTTTGGTTTTGGCTGCTACAGCAAGAGCTCTTTATCGTGTTTTACCCTAACCCACATACCACCTATATAAGCATGTATACCCTTTGACAGTTAAATGCATGTGGAAAACACAAACAGCATAAAACAACACTGACCTAGACAAAATTCTTTACCATTGCATTAAAAATCTGCATTGAGGCACTGTACAGGGAATGAGCATAACTTAACTGTTCACACTGAAAACCTCCCATTAGAGGATACAAAAGTGGTTGGGATACAGTTGGGTTTGTTGCTAAGTACCATTTTTGACTAACACAGTAAATGAAAAATTTTGTACAGTGCCATGACAACTCTGCCCTTAACTACTGGTTCCCTTTTCTCTCCAGCAGTTACTATTTTGCAATTAATAAACTTCAAGGCAATATAGATCTTATTACCCTGAGTAAACATCAAGGGCTTCATTGTCAGGCAGAAAGAATATGAAATAATTCAAACCACACTACAGTGTCTTTGTGTCTTCAAAAGCAGCAGGTAACTCAAGATGTCCAATCTGACTACCATTTGTTCATATTTTTCTTATTTACTTAGAAAGGCTGAACTCTCATATGCTATCATACTAAGAAGTAGGCAGATTTAAAAATACTATACACACTATAAAAAAGAGTAATATTTTAAAACTAGTTTATTACTGAGTGAAAAACTTGATATACTAATCTTTACCCCAGAAAAGTCATTCACCCACACACAAATGAATGTGTTGATTAATTGTAAAACAAGTATAATTTCCCTGTATTAAGGTTATACCATAAAAGAGGTTTCATCTGAATCTGAATTACTAGTGCATCACTTAGCACCTCTCTAGTGTCTAGACCATATGGCTTCAATTGACAGCCAATGAAACCAGTAATTGTCCTCTTGCATTAGTCATTGGTTATATTGTTGCTCAGATTCTTGATGGCAGAAGGAGAAACAACCTCTCTGTAATGGCCTTGATAATGCATACTAAAATTGAGCAGAAGCCAAAACCTCCTCTTAGCTGTTATTATAGCTGGCCTAGAGGTAGGAAAGCATACGTCAACATGGCTGCTAAAAACTGAACTGCATTCCAAAATTATTACTCACTTTTTATGAAAAATGGAATCACATTTATTCATGAAAATGTCTGGGAAAATCTTATGTCAGATGGACTTATGCAAGGAATTCTCACTCTCTGTCAACAGAAGAGACATCTGTGCTAATCAACTAATGGCATATAATGAACATTGAATTATTAACTGTCATCATGAATAACAGAGCTCAGACACAGCCAAAACTAGGAAACCATAATATCTGGGATTTTACAGTCTCTGGCTTGAGAACTTCTTGCCACCCAACTCATAATTTTACAAACAGCAAACATGTACTGCGATCCTGCTAGTATTACCATAAATAATATAGAACTTCTGCAAATTAAGTCTTTGAAAAATAAGGCATCAAACCTATGAAGTGTAAAGCCACGGTCCAGGCCCTGTCTATGAAAATAATCCTTCTTCTCAGTGTAAGAACCCAGGTATGAACTTAATGGATTTACTGTGAAAGTTCCAAAATAGGTTAGCACTCTGTCTAAGCAACTCTGATTTCTGTTCCTAAATTACCCATCAATATCAAAGATGTGATTAGATCCTATATGGTAATCAAGTTCCAGTTCCAGCTACTAATCCAGTACCAATTTATTTTAACAAAAACAAAGCAATGAAACATTGTATATTTACACATTTGTAAACATGAAGTATTTTTAAATAGCTGCTTCTCTTTTATTTGTTAAGACAAAGCACTCAATTCAAGTCAGTTCCACTCAAAGCTGCTTTTTTAATGTATGCTGCCTTACCGAAGCCTAAATTCCCCATTTTCCCCTTAGAGTAAGTTCCTGATGAGCCTACATCTGTTATATGCACACCCTCCTTTATTATGAAAAGGGGGTTCCATCACATTATCAGAAACAGCCTCACGAGACTAAGATAAAAATAGACCTGAATACACATCATAACAGAAAATTCAGTTTACTGTTAAACTCCTTAACTGAGCCAGATACATCGAGCCTACTTCCTCCAATATCTGGAAGTGGAAGGATAAAGAATATGAAATGTAAGGGGGTTAGAGGATCTTTCTTCTAAAACTCCTTCCTTACTTCCCTTTCTCAGTTCAGCTTCCTGTATTTAGTATCAAGATTTCCTTACATGGAGGTTGTAGCCCCATCATTATCATTACTGAAGTCGTGACAGAATCTGTCCTAGCCTATGTAAATTTGGATTTGTATCGTACCTTTCTTAGTCTATTAAACTTTCAGCTTGCATAGTTTCATGTCACTAGGAGTTCCTCATTGCACTGATAGACTGAACAACCCCTGCTCAAAATACTCTGCTGTCTCCTCTGACAAAAAGAGTGCTGAGTAAGTTTTGTAGACTTCTCACAGAAAGAAAAATACACATTTTCCAAAAACTACAGTTGAGTCTTCATAAATATTCTAAAGAAAAGTTCACAGATATTTCTACATGGAAGTTATTTTCCAAAAAAAAGAAAACATAAATATTTGAAAGCACTTCATGACCTTGCTGCTGGAATCACTGAACCTCACCTTCAGATTTTGACACCTTGTTTTGTTCCTTGCAGGAAACTCATACAAAAACCAAAACCACACTTCCTACAAATCCTCTCTACAGGCCACCACTATACCTACGTGATGCCACTACCCTGTAGACAAGATAGGATAGCTGGAAGCTGCTAGGGCCTATCTGTAGTGAAGCAAGCCTTGAAAGGAGGATGGCCTTACGGTTTCCTCTAAAAATTACAACCTCAGCTGCTCAAACCTGGTCACGAAAGCATGCTAGCAAACAAGTAACAACATTGTGCTGCCAGTTTGACCTGATCATATTTGGCCCTGAAGTCCTTTATTGCTCTAAAGCAATATACAAATAACTTATGTCAGTTTGTAAAGAGCTTTTAAGATAGGTATTCATTAAGTGATTCACTGGTAAATTGCATGGTTTTTAATGCTGATTACTGTATTAGCAAGACCAAACACTCCGTGGGCTAAGAAAGTTGCTCAGCCTCCATAGACCTTTCAAATGTGCATCTCTGGCCGCAATTCTAACAAGTTTTTCTTACTAGCAGTAATCTACAGTCATTGATTTTATGACACAGAACTCTTCGCTCCGGTGCGAGACCACCTGCTACTTTCACATATGTCACAATTTAAAATAGCCAAACACCCTTTGGAAGTACATTTTAGCAAAAAAAATCTTTCAAGACAGGTCTGCACATTTCTTTCCATGCCATGAGTACTTAAACATTCAGGAGCAAGATACAAAAATATTAAGTGAGTAGATCAACTGTCAGATTAACAGGTTCCTTGTATTCTGCCAGTCATGTACTGTGTGGTATGTGTTCCCTGGTGATATCCTAATTTTAACAAGTTATAGCTGAACCTTTCCACACGTGAGTATAAGCAAATTCTCCTGCACTGTCTTCCTTGCATAGTTTGACAAGATCACCTCTTGATTTCTGTTATTCTTCCTCTGCTTCTTTGCTCTCCTTTTTTGCAGTTTTCTAAAACACTCCTCTGAATGTCTCAGGTAGGAGAAGCATGTCAGGTTCTGCAGGCAAGGAGCATTTTTGTCGTCTGTCAGATGACATTTTGTAACGGTTGATTGCTGAACATCTCCCTGGGGGCTCAATGATGATCCAACCACTAAAAACCAACCTGCTCTGCCCATTATAACACGCATATTGCACATATCTACACCAACCCGGTAGGACATGACATCTACTGAGCACTGTCACTTCAGCTTTTACTTTCTAAATGGAGCACATTCCCCTTTTCTACCTCAACAGTATTACTGGAAATCACAGTTTGTTTTGCATACTTTTTAAAAAAAAGAGCAATCTTTTCATTTATTTGCATTAATTATAAGCAGTTGTGCACACATTAGGTCCATACAAAGCTGTGTTCTCTCTTTCAAATGCATTGTCCACTTTGCTGACAAAAATGTAGCAGTGTAACAGTGATCAAATAGTATCTAAAACTTAAAGCTGCTTACAGGTCCCAAATAATCTGCTCCTTGGGTATTCTCACACCCATAATTATTGCCTGATGTTTGCTTCAGTAAGCTCTGACTGCTTTTCACTTCTTTGGGCTGACAGACAGCAGTTTGAAACTTAGATTATTGTCCTCAACACCATCAGCTAGGTTTTGAAATAAATTCTAAGGCAGTCTTTACTGCATAGATGCCCAAACAAGGAGGCTTGATCAAAACTCGTCTGAATTTTGGAAGCTTTCAAATGAGACCTCAAACATTGCAGTTAAGGTAAATCCATTCCTGTGTAATCCAATCCTTTGTACCCATTTCCAGATCATTAAGCCCTACATCGATTTTCTAACAAGTCCCGTCTATGATGTAGCTCATTTCCACACTGCGTTGGCAATTCTTACTACATTTGTACATGTAAGACAACACAAACCTGTTAACATAAGCATATGCTATAGAAAGATGGAAAATGGCCTCTGCTGGAATAGTTTGACCTCGTTAGTAACAGTCCCACATAACTGCATTTTTTTAAACACTAACAGTTACCTTCCTTCACAGCACTACTTCACTGAATACAATTTGTCTGGAATAGTTTGTCCTCATCTACATTATACCACAACATCTTGTTTTCATTTTGTATTTCCGTATTGCAGACAAGTCATTCACTCCAAGGACCTCCGAAGGCCAGATTGACAAAACCTGTAACTTCTTCTAACTCTACTGTCTTGTACGAAAGAATAACAAGAACCATATGGAATCCATAAATACCCACAATAGATTATTTTGTTCTTCCCTTTTAAATGAAAATATATTATTTATTTTCTAAAGTTCATTTACTAGATAACATATATTCTCTGCACAAGTAGTACAGAGAAAGAAAAAGCCACAATACATAAAATTGAGCAAGTTGGGTCTATGAATAAGTCAGAACTTCACTGTTGAGTCTGGGTGGGCAAAGATAGGAAATTTATGCTTAATATTTCAGTATTTTCCTCTCCCACTGATTAATTAAATTAAACTAGTTTATAACCCCAGATTGTGTGGTTTTCTCCTGTAAACAATTCATTTGCTTTTATTGACAATGCTCTGTAGGGAACATTTTATAGAAGGAGTTCCTAATTTTATAAGAAGGGTGGCAAAATTAAACAACTTCTGAAATTATAAGTTATGACACATTGTGTCTTTTATTTTTTCTAGATGTATTAAAAAAAAAAGTGAAAGGCCAGGAACAATGATTTTTTTTTTTTTTCCATTTAAAGATCATGTGAAACTTAGAAAAACAGTTCCAATTTTCTGTACAGTAAAATGGTTCTGATTTTATGTACAGGTTACTAAAAAGCAGAAGGGCTGGACAAAACGCCATTCCCACAGTATCCCCTACCACTAGCATTTCTCAACAGCAGAGATGAGAAGGAATGTTTTGTCCTTTATTGAAAGTGACAAAAGTTTTTGTACTTTGTCTTAACTTTCGTATTTACTATCTCATAAGTGACTGACAATTTGCCAAGTGGATGAGTGAAGACAAGCACTTATACCCAATAAATTATTCCACCTACAGGTTCAGGACTACATTCAGCTTTCTGTGTATTTCATTATTTGGCCTTTTGAGTGTAATCTAAAATCTAGTGTTCAGTGACAAACACTCTCCAAACAGCAGTTTTGAAAATTTTTTCATGTGCCGGCACTGGATCCAAAATATCCTTTGCCTGAGGAAGGGTCCACTAGACTGTTAGCCTAGTCACTGGAGGCAGCCATAGAGGAGGCTGTGGGGGAGACCCTCACCCTATCCACACAGCCTACACAGCCCTGAGTCAGAGGGACAAAAGCCCTCTTAATACTCTGTAAAGTGGAGGTAATTATATCAATTTCTTTAAAACCCAGAGCCCAGTTCAGTCTTATTTTAAACTGATGCTGAAAGCAAAAGCAGAAGATCCAGATCATTTATTTGAAAAGCTGACCAGATTCCTAAATACCAAGAAACATGTTTAGCCACCAGGCTATGAGGTTTTCTGGTTGAATAGGAGGATGCGCAATCCCTTCTCTTCCAGGAAGAAAACGTTTTGTGTTGCAATCTTTTATATTATTTCTATGGTTTATGTTGACTAGCAATGGAATAGCTATGTAAGGAAATCAGGATGTTCTCCTTCCCAAACAAGGACCACTGAATTTGAATCACCTAGTTTTGCATTGGATCAAGCTGTAGATCTAAGCAGGTTTTTTTTCACAGAGAAAGATCAGTTTGCAATAGGGAAAAAAATAGTCTATTCAAATTCTACAGCAGCTTGCACTAAAGACAAGATAAGGGAAAAGTGTCAGTCATGGATGTCCAAAATTAATCTTATGTATTTTTCATGAAGAAAATGTTAACATTCATATTTTAAAATGGCTCTTTTCATTTTAAAATTAATTTAAAATAATAAAAATTGTTAAGAGGGTTAAATAATTTTAAAATTTGAAATTCCATATCAGATTATATAAAACACTTAATTGACCCAAATAGATGTGTTCATTTCATTGACAAATTCTGATTTGATTTGACCTGAACTGATTTTTCCAATTTTTTGGTTCAGCAACCAAACATTAAAAAAAAAAAAAAAAAAAGAAGAAAAAGAAAAAAAACCAAAACCTACATACATTGTTCTCCTAGCTGTAGCTCTAGTGGAGATTTTCTATAGTTTTTGTTTGCTGAAATGCAGTAGGAGATAATACTTATTAGTTCTCAGACTCCAAACTCACATCCACTATTCAATTATTTTCATGACTCTGAGTGCAATCTTGAAAAAATTGAATCCCTCAGTGCTTAATGGAAACAAGAAATTTTAAGTCTGACAACAATTTTTTAAGACTGAGGCCTTTATGTAAAAGGTTAGTAAGGCTTAAGAGGATATGTGATATTTTTACATGTGTGTATGTATATATATATATATACACACACCATTGTGTTTCAAAAGGAATTTAAGAAATGGAAGCCATCATAGTTCCTTGCTTCTGTATACTGACACACTATTTTGTAAGGAAAAGATCAGCATTAGAACAGGATGAGAGCACTTCTAAGGTCTCTGAGGTTAGGTATGCTTTACCCCCAAGATACTAAATGATTTGGGGTTTTTTGACAGGTGAGTATTACTGGTATTCAAATATCTGCTTGTGTTTGGTTCCCAGTCCTAAGTAAATTTAAAAAGTTGTTTTACTGACCACAAAGTACATGACTGTAGGAATATTATTCTTTTCACTTTTTGTATAACTATCTCTTTATTTCCCATCTCTTCTAGTCATTCCCACTCCTTAAAATTACTCACACACTGCTATGGCATTGTCCTGGTTTTGACCAGGATAGAGTTAATTTTCTTTCTAGTAGCTGGTATAGTGTTATGTTTTGGATTTAGTATGAGAAGAATGTTGATAACACACTGATGTTTTCAGTTGTTGCCAAGTAGTGTTTAGACTAAAAGTCAAGGATTTTTCAGCTCCTCATGTCCAGCCAGCAAGAAGGCTGGCGGGGACAAGATGTTGGGAGGGGACACAGACAGGACAGCTGACCCAAAGTGGCCAACGGGATATTCCATAGCACGTGACAGCATGTCCAGTATACAAATTGGTAGGACTTGGCCTGGGGGGGGGGGGCGCAGATCGCTGCTCGGGAACCAACTGGTCATCAGTTGGCAAGTGGTGATGCATCACTTGTTTTGTATATTCCAATTCTTTTATTATTAGTATTATTATCATTTTATTATTGTTATTATTATCATTATTATTTTCTTCCTTTCTGTTCTATTAAACTGTTCTTATCTCAAACCACAAGTTTTACTTTTTTTCCTGATTCTCTCCCCCATCCCACTGGGTGGAGTGGAAGTGAGTGAGTGGCCGTGTGGTGCTTAGTTGCTGGCTGAGGTTAAATCACGACAGGCATCCAACAGCTCCACATGTCCCGCTCATGAAATGAACTTTCAATGTAATCTCTTCCAGCATAAATAATCTTAAATGTCCTAGTAGCAATTCATTTTGTTTAGCGTTTTACATAGTGTCTAATTTTTTCTTGTTTCACCAGCAAGGACATCTGCTTCTGTGCAGAGGAAGTAGATTCTCATCCCATAAAAAAGGTCCACTTTGTTATTTTGTTAGTTTTTCCCTTGGGGTATGGCAGAGATCCAAGGATAGTTATGTTCTCTCGTTTTCAATCAGCTAACTCCCACAGAGAGCACTGCAAGCATAGTGATTTCTCAGCAGTTCCTTGAGATTTCTCCTTTTGTCCCAGACTATCCTCAGAAACATCTCCTCTCCACCTTTACAGGCTGCCTTTCATTATATCAAAATATTCCCAAGGTAACTGGAATAGTACTTCCCTTCCTTTTAGACCACATTTCTGATGTCACCATTACACCTGTTACCATCAGAAACTGTTAATCTAACCCACAGTCAGAGTAACAAACTCAGCAGACACCATGCAGGCTTTGATAAATCTGATGATCAATTTGACTTCCATCTGGAGTTGGCATCTTATATCACATCACCCTTCATCTATGTACATCTGTGGTGAGTAATGGCTCCAACACATGGGAACAGAGTGTTACCTTCTGTCATATGGCAGAAGGCAAAATAATGATGATACTACATAAGGTTAATTTCAGCTGTGCTCAATATAGAATTTCTACTTTATGTGTTTAGGATCATGTGTTTTGAACTGTATATGTGAACATGCAAGCACCATTCACATTCATTTTTCACTAACTGTGGACCTTGACTTGAAGCTGCTACAGAGACATGCTAAGGCAAATGAACATTTCCATCCATCTGGGAATCAAACCTGGATTCAACTAAAGAGGGATGAAACTGCAAACTGTGTATCTCGATTTAAGTCTTGCTGCAAATCTCACAGGAGACAAATGAAGTATTTCCACTGAATATCCTGGATCCATACCCTAATCCAAACTGATCTGCTGTTTCTAAGAGCCATCATTTTCACTATTCAAGATTTCAAGTTTCCCTAATTTCTCCCTTCTTGTTATTATACACTGAAACAAATTCAAAAGCAAATTAACAAAGTGCAGCAGTGACAGTTTGAAGTGATGCCAAATATGAAGGAACATAAATTTAACAGTTTTCATTAACACAAGAATATTCACTAAACATTTTTCTATACTAGATGAAATATTCTGTGCAATAAAATTAAATCCATCCTGACAGTGACCCACAAATAACCTGTTTCTATAGTCCCTTTGCTATTCAGCTAGGCCTCCTGGTGGTGCAGAGCTGTCGTTCATTAATTTTACTGATTGCATAATGAGAAAAAGTCATGCAGCTTTGAATATTAAAAGCTGTAGGTCGATTAATCACCATTTTTAAAATAAAGAGAGATAAAAATACAAGGCAACGTGAGAACCAACAGGAAATTTGTATCTAGTGAGGGAGAAATGGAATTTCTCCTGATTCCCAGAGTATCATGTACTTGGCTCAGTAAGTGGGCTGAGAAAGGAGACAATAATTTTTATTGGTTTTGAAAGAGCATGGAGATATTTATCAATTTTGGATCTAATGCCTACAGTTACAAGGAAACACGTCTAGAAAGATTGTCTGGTTACAAAAGATGCTTAAGTCCTTGGAACCACTCTCCTAATACAGTACAGTGTTCAGACTCTTACCTAGATCTAGGCAATCACGTCCCTGATTTTGCTAATACTTTATGTTCTCTGGACTACATACGAAAGGAGAAAAGCTGTAATGTCATCTTTGCCCCAAAGAAGACAGCTGCATGTTATAATGTGGCACAGGTAATACTATTTATCTCAAACATCCATTACTATTCAGCTATTCAAACTTCTCATCCCCTTGTCCAACATGCTATCAATAAATACCACTCAAAATATTTTCCCTATCATCTCAAATCTTCCACTTTTTGTTTTTATGACACCTAGAAAACACATGAAGTAGCTGGGTCCTCAAAGCCATCACATGAACTTTTCTCCACCCCGCACCTCAGCCCCTTAAAGGTCCTTGCAACAATACAGGCTGGGGATTAGCTGTGCTGGAAAGGCTCTGGGAGCCCCAGGCAGGCAGCTCACAACTCCTGAGTGTGAGCCAGCAGCATATCCCAGCAGCAAAGATGCCCAACAGCAGCACCCTGAGCTGCACTAATACAATATTGGGTTAAGTGACTATTCACCTACTCGTTAGATGACATATAGATTAGACCACACGTAGGTGGTCAAACGCTGGGACCTCCCAACACAGGCAAGATATCAACAAACTGGAGCAAGTTCAGAAAAGGGACCCCAGGGTGGTTGAGGCTGGAGCACTTGCCCTGTGAGAAGAGGCTGAGGGACCAGGGCTGGTTCAGCCTGAGGAGGAGGAGGCGGCTTCGACTGGGAGGCCATTGAGAGAGGCTCAGAATGGATAAGAAGAGACTGTTTTCACCAGGAGAACAGCCAAGTGTGGGAATAACTTGCCCAGAGTTTATACAGGCTCTGTCCTTTGACGTTTTCCAGACCCAGCTGGCTAATGCCCCAAACAACTGTGTCTGATCTCAGACCGGCCCCTCCTTTAAGCAGGAGGTTGGACTAGACACCTCCTGAGGCCCCTTTTTACCCCAGCTGTCCTACGCTATCAAGCCTCCTTCATTTAACCTAATTTGGGTTGTCACAATAAGGAACAAGAGTCCATATCTCAGCTAGCTAAGACTAAGCCATTAAGAGTTTTCTCGATATTTAGATACTTTTAACATAAGTCAAGTCATCTGGTGAAAAGCCCTAACTTCAGACAGTCCATGATGAAACTGTTTCAGTACAAACAGGTACTTTTTTAAAACTATGTAAATGTAAAAAGAATTATACCTTGAACATACAAGAAAAATCAGGTAACATGATGCCAGTCACAGACAAGCTCCCATAAACAAAGCATCTTATTTAAATAACCACTTAGAGGACAGGGAGAGGTGTAGCGATGGCTTTGGCAGCTTAAAAAAGTCCAGCTATTTGTAATATAAATTATTTTCAAACTCAATATATACAATTATTCAGAAATGCAGATATAGTAATAGCCAATTCTCCAACTTGCACACTCTAGGTAGTAAAGACTATCTTTATTTTGACTGGTTTTATTTAAGTAAGGAAATTACCTTGCTTAAATGCATTTGTCTCCCTTAAGTAACTTTTGCAGAGATATATTCAAACATATCATACATAAAACAAGAACTAGGTAGGTAAATGCACTCTGCTGTACGACTCTGCCTCTGCGGTTGTCTACTTAATAACTGTTACCCGAGCATTGGTACTGCAAGCCACAAGCAACTCTGACCTGGCCTTTTCCTAATGAATTAGAAAAAAGGATATTAAAATTTATAAAGCATACTTTAATGGTATTCATGTGAGGCATATGCACCCAGACAAATTACTTCAGTACAGAATGTTTACAGCCTTCCTGTATCTTACTTGCAAGCGCATTTTAATCTCTGCAACATATGGCTCTGTATACGCACATGTGATTTGGAATCCATTTCTGTTAATTTCTCATAAGTTAAAGTTTGAAAACAAATATAAGAATGTATCTATAGAGGGAAAACAATAACCTACATTTTAATATTTTGAAAAAGGCATATTAGGAGTAATTGATCACAGTTACAGATATGGTTCTTCATAAGTAACTTTGAATGTACAAGGCTAGAAACTCAACTGAAATAAAAATGTTCTTCCAAGGACACCAGGATTATCACAGAAAGGGCCCAAAAAAGGATTTTTTTCTATGAAAAGCAGCATACTCAACAAATCTTCCTACCTGTATTATAGCAGTTTATAAAAGTGCATACCATTCCTCCCTTATAAGCCAAGCACTATTAAAGAGACTACTTCAAGTACAGTTTGTGCTATAAGAACATAGTCAAAGAAACAAGACTTTTGGACAATTACAAAAAATGTTCTGCACAACTGTTGACAGAAACAATCTATCATCTAAGAATTTTTTTCAAAGCAAAAACCTTCAGCTTGTCAAGTCTTACATTTCCTAACTTCTGGCTTTTTTTTTTTTTTTTTTCTTTCTGCTGTTCTCAGTGATTATGGTTGACAACATCTTGTAATACTTGTCCCATCCTACGTGTCTTCCATGCATTTTTTTTATCCACTGAGCTATAACATAGTGACCTGTATGTAAGTAGTTGTAGACAGACCGAAATCTATACATTTCATGTCATGTGTTCATGAAAATTTTATGATGTCTATTAGCACAGGTTTCCTAGCTTTAGCCATCTCCCAAGGTTATTTTTCCTGATTTTGGCACATTCATGCCAAACAGTAATTGAGCAGGAAACTCTGTGAATGTCAATTACCTTCTTTGAACTGCCTAGACTGTTCTATTTTTATCCCCCATGTGACCCATGGAATAAAACCAAGATGAGTAAAAGTCTAATAGGTAGCAAGTCCCACAATAAACTTACAGAAATAGTGAGGAGGTACTGTTCCATTATCACTAGCATTAAATGCATAGGAAACATTTCTCTGCTGGACCAATTCAGGAGCATGGCACACCACCTTTACACAGCTATTTGATTTGTACGCACCTCTGTGCTGTGGGCATGTACAAATCAAATGTCTTCAGCACAGAGGTGCATAAATAATCAACTTCATCTGCTGCAATTAGAGCTCACTATTCATGCAGCATAATTACACAGCCAATACCACACAGTGCAGAAGGCAATCACATGCCACTGTAAACAGAAACTATAAAGAACTTTAGCTGACATTTTTGTGTTTACCCATTCCACTTGCTTCTTTCTCCTTCTTTACTCTTATGGGAAATTTTGTCTTAATCTAATTTAAATAGGATTTAAATACCATTGGCTGTGAGTTTACAGCAACATATGTTTATATTTTCATCCAACTCATTTAGTTTTCCTCTGCTTAACAAACCTGCCAAAGTTGTTCTTTTTCAAACAATGAATTAATTCAGAGAATGATTGTTTACAGTGAGATCTTCTCTTAATTCTGACATACGCCAAAAGGCCACAAGTTGTGACTAAAAAAATATATCAATATCAAAGCTTTAATTAGTTCTATACTACTTATATATTACCAAACAGAAACAGGCCTAAAAATCAAATAAAGCGGTTCAGATACGAATGGGGGGAAAGTGCAATGCTTTGAAATGCAGAGAGGGTCACATCAATGTTGAATATGTCCTGGTCACCTTTAAACTTTCTGAATATTTTGCTATCACTGGGGTAGAAAAAAGACAAACATACCAGTTTCTTTATATACATTTAAAATATAAATCTGGACACGGATGGACAGATATTATATTGTTCTTGTTCAATTAAAGATTAGAATTTCCATAATTAGAAAAGGTGCTTAGGCTTGGTCTATACAAGAAAACCATACTTAAGCTAAACAAGTTAGTATAGTTAAATTATTTGAGTTAGGTCAATATAAAGTGCCCTTAAGTTGCTTTCTTACAATCTGTTTCTTTTGAGTTAGAAAGCCGGAGATGAACATTATGATACATAGTCAACTCACATTTGTTTGAAAGTTTCCTTTGGGAAGAAAATCTAGGGGTATTTATCAGTAGACAATTTCAAATACAGATTCTGAAGCACTGCTACTATGCTACCAGCTAGAAATATCTAGAATGTTGTGAATTGCTAAACCCAAGCAATATATTGTATAGCCTGGTTACTGAAAACTTGTAAAGCCTTAAGTGAATTCATTGGTCATTGGGTGCTGCCGATAACATTACACTACCACACCTACAATGACTTAAAGAAAGATTCTGAAGATGAAGTTTAACTTCTAGAAACCCATTTTTTTCCTGACAATTAGAGTATTTGTTCTTTCAATGAAGGTTTAAAGAAAGGTATTTATCTACCCTGCTGTGACTGAAGAAATCTCACATGGGAGTACTGAGTATTGAGGAGTGCTATTCCACCCATTCCAACTTGGTTGTTAATAGTATACCAGGATACCAGGTAACTGAAAGAGACTCTTTGGTTGCTACTGTAGTGAGTGGATCTCTCTTTTTCTGCTGTTGCAACCTTCTGCTGATTGACTGAATTATGTAAATGTATAGACACATATGTTATTTTGATTGTCCAAACAACTTTTTAGCAGAAAGTAATTTGCTTTAGTAATAACTACAGTAGTAGTGGAACTAGGAATAACACCTCAAGATACTAAGTCCTTTTCCTCTCTAATAGAGATACTAAATGTTAACTGTTTGCATGAAATGCTTGAAAACATACTTCCATTTCTCAGAGATAACTGTCGACCTTATAAACAAGCAAAGGGAATACTGAACCCACTTCAAATAGGAAAGAAGGTATCTGTATTAAGCTTTAAGGGTTTGAGCTACTTCTTTGCAAAATATGAAAAAAAGGGTGAGGTCAGTCAACTGAGCTTGCATTCAAAATATGATCTGGAATGCTGGCAGACAGAACTACTTGGAAAACTTTCAATCTTTTTTTTTTTTTTTTGTTCTCCCCTACTTTTTAAGTATTTAGGGTGTCCTGCAGTGATCCCTTCATGTTTAGCTTATTCAGGCAGATTAATAGAAATAATGTAAAATGATACATAAATTCGCTTCTCTGTATCAAGTACCTTCTATATTTACTAAGGGAAAACACTTTCCATTTCTAGGAGGTATCTTAATCTCAGTTTCTGCTGGTCTTTCTGTGGCTGACAACAATGTCTATGCATTTCTCCAAAACCCACTTCACTGTTCTGTGATCCTTCTACTTAACCATTCTGCTTCCCATTTGCCCATCACTCAAAGAAAAGTGTTCAGAAAAAGAAACCACGAGACTATTCTAATTAAAGCCCTCTAACAACATGAACTTATTTTTTGTTACCCACATGAAGAACAAGTGGAAAATGAAAAGTAGAAAGATCATTACAAGGTAAAGTTACTGAGATTGAGATGTAGCATATAGCCCCAGTTCTGCCATGTATCTCCTGAACTTCTGTGAACAAGCTGAGTAACTTGAGTTCTCTGTGCTTCAGCCAGCTTCACAATGAGGAATAGTATTCTTTTTCTTCAGAACCTTTAGTCTGAGCTCTTCAACGGCTCTCTCCTCTCTCTGTAGAATGCTTAGCACAGTGGAGCCCAGTCTTTTGCTGTTAATAATAAATATAAATAATCATTAGAAAACTCAAAATCATAGAGAACTCTTAAGAATTTAGATCTACAAATTTTTAAACATTTTTTAATTTCTTAATTAAAAATCTAATAATCAAATGGCAGTTCATAGACCCTAGGACTCTGAAGTTTATCCTGTTCTTTCTAAGATGCTCAGAAGATTTTATTGCCTGTCTGTCCTGTACTGGGCATGGAAGTAAAATAATGTTTTTCCTTGTCCTGTAAAGTGAATTTCCAATTAAAATTCAACAGTGCAATCCCATTCAAAATGGCTCTAATATAATTTGAAGTACATTAATTTGACTTGGTTACCTGTTTTGTTAATTAAACTGATGAGGCAATTTATTTGCTCATTCCAGGCCTGACATTAAATGACATTTCATGTGACATCCGATATTTTTATGTTAATTGAATAACTTTTGATTTGTATATACCAGGCTGATTTGTGTAGTACATAAGTGTCAGAGAAAAAAATCATATCTGCAAATAATAAGTAATCTAAGTGATTTACAAGTAGAGTTACTAGCATTTTGAGCACAGGTGGCTGTTTATTTTTAGATTTCGTAAGGACTGTAGATGAACTGTCACTCCAAACTGCTATTTTTAATATCATTTTGGAAATCAGAAATGCAGAATGCAATGCTGGGTGTTTCTATATTAATAAAGCACTTCTAAGAATAGTGTTTCTTTCCATTAGTTGTTCTTGCAGAACTAGGCCAGTAGAACCATTCCTTGAGATTAAATGAATGCTGATAAGTTTTTGTCTTTATGAGTATTTGATTCTTATGCAAGAAAGACAGGCTTTAAGAGTTTACTTCTATGAAGCATATATTTTAATCCACTTTTGCATGGAGCATGTGGAAATTCCTGAAGTTCCTTCTATTTTAAACACTGCTACTGGCTGGAAAAATAAAACCACCACGACACCTGTAGCTGATATTTTCTTTGGCATAAAATTTGGTATATTCATTATGCTTGGATAAGATTTTATGGCATCACTAGCCACAAAGTAAGACTAATCAGTAGGTCTTTATTCTGTATGAACAACTGAGGAGAAATTCCTCGTTCTGGTTGAAGTTTCCAAAAAAAAGAAATAAACACCAAAAATAACCTCTTCCCTTCCCCCCACCTCAACTTCCATGAGTGTGCTTTTCATGTGTTTCTCAGTTGGGAACACTGATATGGTCTCTGTTTCAACAGTAACTGAATAGGCTTTTCTTATTTGAGCCACCCTGGGAACTGCCTCCTGTTAACTTGTTTCAGGATTTTTTGGTCGTGGGGAAAAACTTCCCATATCCAGATTTTCTTCCACGTAAAATCAGGTGAGACTGTGTAGTCATTAATAGGAATATACTGGAATCTCTGCCCCAATTCCCACTCTTCATAAAGGGCATCATAAAACTTATGTAGGAACAAAAAACAAAAACAAAAACAAACCCCCCAAACCAAACCCCAAATAGTCTTTTAACATAGCAGTCACTAAAATGGAAAATGAAATTTAAAAAGCTTGCATAGCACCAGAAAAAAGATACATATATTTCCACTCATAATAGAGCTCTGATATCCCTGGGAAGCTGAAGTAAGTAAATTAGTACATATTTATTGTATCTTTTATTATATATTAATCACATAATATAGTTCACTGGAGCTTGCAACCTTGGAGATGTACACAGATTTTGAAGAGAGTGCCTTGAAGTGACTCAAGCATGTTCTCTTTTCATTTTATTCCTTAAATGGCTGCACTGAGGAAAGAGTCATAACAGTTGGCCTTTATTCAAATTAGGAATTAAATGTTTAAAAATGAAAGACTTCTTTCTAAAATATTTAACATGCTGGAATCCAAACTAGTTTCCTGGCACCACTTTAGTTATCACTTAAGTCTGAAATTCATTAAGTTCTATGCAAAAAGACCACAAAGAACAAGTTCCTGTGATTTCTGCACAGTCAAACCTTACTGATTTCACTGGCAGCTGCAGATGAAAAACACACACCTGTTTAGTGTACCCCTCATTTTATTCCTCACATTCTTCACCACACACTCTCAACATGGTGATCCACTTATTACTATGGAAGATCACATCATAGAATTTGGATTATAGAGACCAGTGACCGCCAGCAGGTCACTCTTTGATTCCAAGATGATCATCAGTTGTTCATAAAAGCCAGTAGCACCTTCATTTAACTGCCCCAAAGGAAAAACTAAACCTTATTTAGGCCAAGGAACAGACAGTGCCTACAGTAATACTTGGACCTACAAACACAGAAAAGAAGCAGTAAATGGCTTGAGGAAAAAAACCACAAGACTGCTTCTAGGGTATCTAGCTAATTGATTTTAGGCTGTGCAAGGAAACAGGCTGCTAAGGACTTTAAATACAAGGAAAAAAAAGATGCAAAAAAGACAGCAATTACCCAATACTTGATTTATCAGATTTCTGAACCTGCTGAACAACTATTCAGTACTCCAAGTTTTTATAAGCATTTGCCATAAAAAAGGTAACAATACTGAAGCAATTTGTAGGACATACTTACATGAGTAATTTCTGAGTTTTCTTATTTTGAGGTGTGTTACAATGAGCAAAGGCGTGCTGGGAATTCCAACACAGCATTAGAGCTGAGTTGTCTTGTTTGCATATATGGTGCTGCAAGGGTGGGAAACAAAGCACAAAGATGGCATGGAAAAGAAGCAGCTGACCAAACCAAGTTTTTCTTTATTCTGTCACAGTGTGGTGTATCACTAGCTAGTTAAGAAACTAATTTCACTGCAGCCACTCCAAAAAATTCTGCTTGTACTTCCTTTATTTATCAATACTTGAACATTACAGATTTTAAGCCTGTCCATGTAACAATTTTCCTTCCCATGAAAAATATATTAGAAAAGGCTAGGATAAAGCTCAGCACCAAATCATGAAAATTTTAAGAGCATTTTTTTCCCAGGGAAAAAAAAAAAAGTTTTAGGGTCATGCAGTTACAGAACATACTTTTTGTTCTGGTGAAGCTGTTTGATGCATCTTCAAACATGTTTTAAACAACATGAGTTTGGAAGTTTAAAGAAAAAAAGTAGTATCTGACATTCAGGAGCTGGTTTTGACAAATGGAAAAAAAATGGAAAAATACAGTAATGGAAGTGAAGGGATGGGGTTAGAGCTTGTGACTGGTTTGTCTTTCCAGTCACTGAAAGGTTACATGACCTGGTCTTCATCATGTGTATCTTCCCTCATCCCTATTCTGCCTGATCAGTGCTCTCTCTCTCCAGCTATTACCTGGTCCAATAAGTCTGTGCCTCCCTGCCAGTAACTCAACTTTTCTATGACTTTCATATTTAGCCATGAGTGGAGAGGACTCTATTCTCAGACTTTTCTTCCTACTGCATTTGTGGAGTGAAACATGCAAAATCAATGGAAAAAGATATTGGCAAACTTTTTTTTTTTATTATTAAACTGCTGGTAGCACAAAAACTACAGCACATGAAAGGGTTCTTTCGCATTTCCTGGGCTGCTGCTAATAGGGATGACGTGATTTCTTTCTACACCAGCTGCATGCTCTCATTACAGAAAAGAATGGTAAATGGGTATTCATAGCATGTAACGCAATGGTACCTCATAGTACATATATAAATAACACTTCCCATCTTCCTTTCCCTTATCTTCTACTGACACAGCTTTTGCTTCTCTCCACCTTCCATTAATTATCTACATTTGGCTCATAGCTCCTTTTCTTCTGTCCCTTTTGCCCATTTTCTCCCTCCCACAAGGCCAATTTATCCTATTTCTAGTCCTAAACTCACCACAATCATCTACTTCTACTGTTCTTGCTCTTCCACTAAATGTTTCCAGTGAAAATCCTAAAACCAGACTAATTTGCTCCACAAAATTTGCTATATGCTACAGTCTTTCTACTTTTCTATCTATAGAACACTACTTTCCAATTTGAACCTGATCTCCAAAATTTCAGTATCTTTTTCTGCCACTCTGGTTTTCTATACAGAAGTATGTTTACTTCTAGCAAGAAAAGTACTGAAAAAATAAGAGGAGTCCTTTGATTCTCAGTTACCCTCCTTTTCCCATTCTTCTATAACTCCTTTCATTTCATTAGAGAAACCCTCCACTACCACCCTGTGCTTCTGTCCTCAGCTTTCTAAACCCACTCATTCCTTGTTTATGTGTTCCTACCCTTTTCCTTAACCTCTTTTCTTGCTCCTTCTTTGTACAGAACATATGTGCCTTAGTTAAAACCCTTCCTTAGAACTTTTGCCTTAACATATACAGAGTACTTAGCATATTACGGATGACATACTTACTGGTCAGAACATAGGTCAAAAATATTCTTAATGTTCCCCGTTTGTTTCTTTTCAACTTCACATATTTATACCCAACTCCAGAGTCCTGAACCATGACTATTACTCTGGTGTAATATATCTTACAATTTTTAAATCCCCAGAAAGGTCACAAACTACACAATTCCCCAGCCCTTTAAAAAAAAAAAAAAAAAAAAAAAGGTATTTCCTCCTTTCAAAATATCTAGCAGTTTTTCATGACCATAGTACAACATGAGAGTAAGGTCATTCAAATAAAGCTAAAAAACCCGCAACCTTCAGTTAGTTTTGCAAACCATTACTGATTACTGGGATCGAAAGAGAACGGGATGAAAAGCTTCTTCTGGAAAAAGAAATACAAGAAACTACCTAACTATAACATACAAACCTGCTATTTTCACGTGCTGCCACTATATAGTCAATACAAGCTGACATTTCTTACAGCCCAAACTTATTACCATTTATTTCTTTACTTTCCTTATTCATAGATTTTACGCTATTTTAAAATCTTGTCTAGAAGCCACAAGAATAAATCAGAAAGCAAGATGTACATACTGAGAGCTTCAGGATACATTTCCATCCTTAATAAGTTTAAGCATCCAGGACACACAGTTGTGCCTACTCATCTTGGCAAGCCCCTCCGCACTGCTTACATGTCACATGTCAACGCCAACAGAGTGCCCTATTTGAAAACATTAACTTTAGATCTAACATTATATTTTAAGTAGCCTTAAAACTAAGCATAAACATAGGCAAAACCATAAGCAACTACATGATTTAAGCACACAAGAATCATTGAAAAACAATAGGATTTATGGTGCTTAAATCACAAAATACTTCAGAAAAATCTTATCCATTATACACAGAAACACGATGAACAGCTGCAATTTCCAAGACTAAAATTTCACTTATCATGTTCGTGAACAGCCAGCTGATAGCAATACTCTGCTTCTTGAAAGACAACAAGAGCATGCCTCCATCAATAACATCAACCAAGACGAATCGTACAGTGATCAGGGATTTTCTCAGCACACACATGTAGCTTAGAGAGTAGTTTTCATTTACCATACTCCTTGCTATTGCACCTCCCATCTTTTCTTAAATAGACTGCCAAACACAACTGAGGGTATCTCATTGTTTGGCACCAGATAAAACAGGCCACTAGAGACTGGACTGATGAATTCAAACTCTATTGCTTTTGTTCATCAAAGCAAAATTTAAGGTCACATATTCCCACCAACACCTCCAAAGTAGAAGACTAGCAAAACTGGTTTAGTTGATTGGGAATTTAATTTTCCAGAAGTTGTTGAATGACCTCCACTTCCCTTGAATTTTCAAAGAACCATCTTTTCCATGACATAACTTATCTGCCAACAACTTTTTTTTCCATTTTCCTTAGTCACAATCACTAGATTGTCTTGCTTCTGGTTGTAACTTGCTATAGCTGGGGGAAAAGAGACACTTCCACCATGCTGGAAAAGATTGAGCTAGGGAGGATATATGTAACTGCTTTCTGGACTGGCTTCAGAATTGCATTTATAAAATCTATCACCTACCTGAAGATGAGAGTGCTGTGCAAAACCACTAAGCACGACACTCTCCTTGTAAATTTGTCATTATTCTCCTAACTACTCAATCTTAAAATGAGAGGTGGAAATCTTTGTACAGAAAGATTTGTGTACAGCAGAGAACCTAAATGACACAAGCCAATGAAAAGTGGAAGATTAACCTTTTATTGATGTATGTGTAAATTAAGCCTCTTCCCTGATCACTTTAATTATTTGTATGTACAAGGCAAGTGAACCTATTACAGTTCTCTGAGCTATTCAAGACTTCTCTTGAAGACATGAAGATACTTAATACTCAGACAAGGCCCTGAGCAAACAAATGTAAATTTGAAGCTGGCTCTGTTTTAACTGTGTAGTTGGACCAGATAGTATCTGAAGGTCCTTTACAATCTTTTTTTTTCCCTTTCTATGACTCTTATTTTATAGCACATTACATATTCTTTGCACATGCAAAAATGAACACAAAAAGACAAGCAGAAGAAATTTTTATCAAGATGGATAAAATTGTTGACATGTCTAGGGAAAGAGAGCATCTTACAACAAACCTGTTTTCTTCACAACTTATATTCCATCTTCCTATTTCTGCCATCATAATCCAATAAATGCCTATAAATAACATGAAAGTAATTATTATTATAGCTACCTGTTAAACACAAAATAGCTGCTTCATTTATGTGGGGAATATGAACTCAACTAATGAAGTCAATCTAACATTAGTGATTTACAGGAAACGGATTCAGAATTCATGACCACATCATACAAGTTTGTAACTCTCCTCTCCTGAGCAATAACTGTATGCTACTTGCAATTTGCCTGTTGGAGTATCTTCAAAAATAAATTAATAAATAAAGCAAGCTGTTGATGTCACATTCTCTGTAGGAATCCTTGGCTTTAAAGTTTGCTCCTGCACACATTACAAAATCCATCTACATACTACACTCTGAGGCCCACTGTGAGAATAATTTCAGTAGGATTCAACAGGATTTGAAAATTCGATTTTAAAATGTAGTGATGCCACTTTATAATTGATGTAATTATTTCATAAAATCAGAACACACTCTTATATTCACAAAAAAATGATAGTCATGAGTAGCTGTTATTGTCCCATACAAGAGTAGCTTGTCTTGAACTTTCATACACGACCTGATGGTATTATTGGGGTTTTCTACTGAAAAAAAACATTTGCAATCTTAACTAAAAATAACATTCAGTTCTGGCTATTTCTCAATTTTTAGAATACTAAAATAATGTACACCTCCATGGTTCTCACCCAAATTTAGAGACCTATACCAGTATGCGTTATGCAAACATAATTAACACAGGTGCATCTGATCACTTCCTTTACTTTTTGGTGTAGCTCAAACTACTCCCAGATTTTCACCTCCAACTCCACTTTTTGTAGAAAGACAAGAAAGTCAACTTATGATTTAATGAGAATGAATACACTGTAATATTTCTAGAGCTCTAAATCCCTGAACAGATTTTCACTTAAGTACTAGTGCTGAACTTCAACATTTCTTCGTATTTTAAGTATATAAAGGATTCTGATGGAATGACAACAGTAGTGAACATAATTTAAATTCAGTAACAAGCTATTATATTTAAGGTAACAAAAATATCCACAGGGGTCTTTGCTTTCTGGGGACATGCATTTCAATAACACACTGAATTTTAGCACTCAAGGCCATGTTCTGCCACATTCACAAGAGGTTCTATTTGTAAAAAGTTATTAATCATCTATTTCTATATGCTTCGCAAAAGTGATAATGCACAACTACTAAGTAGCACAAGTGACAAATAGCATGCTGTCCCCTATTCACTGTTTATTATTTTAAGCGGCTTCATTGCTCATGAGAGGTGGCAGCCTTGCAGAATGCAATCTCTGTTTTCTATTGCAAAGTTTAAGCATGGCTGTGGCAATACACATTTGTTGCCCCAACTATGTTTCTGAGCTCCTTGCTTTAGTTATCATAGTCAGACTTCTTTTACATCAACTTAAAGGAAATTAATCTGCGACTGTGCCATACTGGATATAATCTTAATGTGGCAAAGAATAATAGTCTAGAAACAAATTAATAGGTCAGAAGTTTGCCCGTTCAGTGATTGACCTCTCTTGTCAACTATAATTGCTTCATAAAGCCATCGATGGAAGTAATAATTTGCATTCTGTCCTTATTTTGTTCTGGAAACATAATCCTTGACATTGGTTTTGCTGTTCATCTAATCACTTCTACCTCAATGAGAAAGCTGCCAGTACAGGTGATCCAAACCAAACAGAAGAGATTTTACAGTTTAGTTAAGTAACTAATAGTGTGTTAGTTACTTATATGAAAGTAAACTTCCTCACTCCGTCTTCCACTAATCTACCTGTCTTCAAAGTGCTCTGCTAGTTCCTACCAAAGTACTGCAGATCAGGCTTGCCTCAAATGTTGTGAATCCCAGTGAGATATCTGTACAGCAGCACCATAAGGCTATTCCAACTTCTATCTATACCTCATGAGGGACTCTTGGCCCTCACTTCATGACAATGTGACTCCACCAGAGTCAAACTACTAAGTAGCACACTAGTTTTGGAAAGCACAGAAATGCCTTGCACAAGACAAAGAAAATCTGGAGTTCTTCTTTCAATCTACTGTCCCCATGAAAAAAAGAAAGTTCATTCCTCTGCCTTCTCTCTGTCCTTTCTTCCACAATAAATAAGGAGTGCCCCGCTATACAGTGGCACGTAGGAAGTGACACAGTTCCCACAGAAATGGTAGACCTATTTTTCTGGGAGGAGCAGATGCTGACAACACATATATGCAGACAGAGAAGTTAATATGACCTTCCCTTCCCCATTATAAACATAGAACATTCCTACATAGAATCCTATTAACCTTTTCTCACAAGGTTGTCAGCAACCTACTCACAAAAGAGATCAGATGCTCCATAAGGAATACATTGGGAATGATCTGTGCCATGTTATTCAAGTTCCTGGATGCTTCCTGCCTCATCGTATTAGGCTAAATCAGCATTTTCAGGCAAAAAGGGTAAACACTGACTCAGGATAAAATCCTCCTCAACAAATTCTTTAGGTTTGTCAGAGGACCACAGAAAGCCCCAGCCTCTGAGGAGGCTGAATCACACTCTTGTGCAGTTTGAGCATCCTCAGTTTTTATCTGGGGATGTGTTTTGGGAGGGTAGCTTCACTTATGCTGAATTTCACAGCGCTATAGGTGAACAGCTTCTGCTATCAGAGTTAGCACAGATCTCTCTCAGGACTGAGCAATAATAGCTGAACTAACTGAGAAACTTCTTTGCTCCTCTCTGGATGAACTATTTATTAATAACCCTAATAATAAGAAGAAAAATTGAGGAAAATATACAGATACACACCTTTCCTACATATTTCTCCATGCTTTCTGAAGCACTAAATCAATTTACAGCAGCGTGTAAATTTTCTATACTAATCAATAATGCTTAAAAAAGTCAGCACTTTTTAGTATTTAAGTAGCTAAAAAAATTAGATTTGTCATAGAAAGCTGAACTTGACAATTACAGGCATCTCAAGGAAAATGTAAAGTATTGTTAGTTCCAAAAACTTTTTTTTAAGAAATAAGGTAATTAGGAGCAACTGAAGATTAGATATTGGATAGTACGCTATTATGTTTAATGACTAAACATTCACTGCACTGGGCATTTTAGATAGGTGCATGGCAAGCTTGTATTCAGTATGTCAGGAAATCCATGCTGTTAAAGACATAGATAAATCATTTACTAGGGTTCCAAATATACACAAATGAGGCTTACATTACAATGTCCACCTGCAGAGGCCATATCAATTTTCCTCCATAATACTCAAATATAAATGCACACTAAGTCAATTCCTATGGCCTCTAAAATGCCAGAAGAACTGGCGTGAGCTCTCAGGGTTAAGCAGCAACCATCATGAGCTACTTTTCTTCTTCAGTTTCGATGCTCACTTGGGTTTTGACCATGGCTCAAGCACTGAACCATACAGTATCTATTTCAGCCTGCTTAGTTAACATTATTAATTAACCACCGTACTGTAGTTGACCACTGTGGAATGAAGTCATCTTCCTTCTGTAAAAACATTACAGCAATTGATATCAGAATACATCTCCCAGTCTAAAGCATCAATACTTGTGCCTACATACAACCTCTCAGCTTCAAAATCACCTGAGACAGATTTACTTCCTGATCTTGTTAGTAAATATGCAGACATGCTCTACCTTTCCCTTACAGGTCACAGGAAGACACATGCTAATGAGCTTGAGATCCAGTACGGAGCTCTAGATGCAGCAATGGATAAACTTCTGCACTACAATATGAATTGCCAAGTTTCAGTTTCAGGAAACATATTTTAGAAATGAAAACTTCAGAGTACAATAATCTCTCACTGAATAGTGTTTTCAATCTATAACAATAACAATTTTGTCTAAACCCCATGGGTGACATTTTCTACATACTTCCTTAGAAAGGACTTTTCCACATACACTCATTAGGTCACCAGGTAACATATGCAAAGTAAAAGTTCACATAAGAGGTTTCAGTATTTACTCTTAAGGATAAAGTTAGGATGACAGAATTCTGCTGGGAAAGAAAGCAAGTTCATTCAAGTGAAACATTCAAATAAAAGCACGTTCTGCAACCAAACAGAAGGAAAGCTAGAAAAGTCTGTCTGATATAAGAATTGAAGGCAGTCCTGGTCTTCACACACTCTCTTCTAGTCACCACTGAATAATATTCTGATGTATGTAGAAGACTGATTATTTTATTGAAGTAATTAATCAAGTAATGACTACACTTGTGTGTTCAATTATAGTCTTTATGGTTGATTAATCTTTATAATACATGTCATTACTGGCTCTATTTTTTTCCACCTAGGGCAAAGAAGGCCAATATAAAGAATGAGAAGATAGCTATAACAAACTTGTACACGTAGAAGGTATGGTAAGAGACAATGTTAAGGACATATTTTTCAGTGTCAGAAATATTGGTTTGTTTACTGAAGCTGAAAATAAAATGAACAATAGCTAAACATAGAATTCTTATGCAGTAGCACCAACTTGCTTTTTAATCATCAGAAAGCAGGCTCTTTAAAAGTCATAATGTCCCTAATCTTTCCAGAAACAGTAGGGAAGGAAAGAAAGAACAAAGTTTTATATTCACTATCTGATTTTACATGATCCATTTTTGTTTCAATGGCTCTGATTAAGGTAAGTAAGTGAGGTAATCTTAAGCTACATCACCTCCAGCACCAAGTATTCTTGGTTTTAATTTATAAACAGTATTGGGCTAAATTCGTACTTTCTGAATCAGTATATGTGCTGCTACAAAAAAATTCTGTTGAGTCAACTGGCAAATTCCATGACTCAGTTGTTTGAACTGAACAAACATGCCCTTTCATGAGAAAGCAAGGTGCCTTATGCTATGAGAGTAAACAGACCTGATGAAGAATAAGTACTTTTAAGACTCAGAAGTTATCACAAGAATTGATCTGGGCTAACTCCATTAGGAGCACATTAGGTAAACAAGTTTAGATCTGAAGGACAACAGACCAAATTAACACAATCAGAGAGTGAAACAACAGCATCAGTATCTCCAGGGGCAGGATGCATGCAAAACTGCGCAAGGATTCATTGCTTTGGGAGCACAAAGTTTTAGGTATGCTGGGATTGATTTCCTCAGTCCTGTAAGTATTTATATATGCATTCAGCATTACACACATGTACAGTTCCATTCGTTATAAAAAGACTGAGGACGACTAGCCATGTGCTTATGAAATATTTACAAATCAAATGCCAAACCAAAATGTACTACCAAGCACCAAAATACAGCTTGGCATTTAATTATGGTTATAAGAAGCCACAGTGAAATCTCAGCTGAAATCTCCAAATCAGCTCAGGTGATTTTAGGTCAGTAGCATGCAATACTATGAAGCTTTACATTGTGTCTGATGGCTACACAAACTGCACGAACCTCAAGGTAGCTTGTAGTGAAAGATGCAGCAGCTTCAGCTATTTCAAATATATCGATCTTGGCTGAAGGAAACTCCCTCTAACTGGCTATGGCCCAAGTTTCTTGCCTTTAGTGGAAAAGCTGCCAGTTAACAGTGTTGCAGGAGTTGGACTAAGAAAGTTCTGCACCTTTTCTTTATCAACCATTGGATTTTTGGATAGCAAAGAAAAGTAGCATGCAAATACCACACAGCCAAGATGGAAGAAAGGAGGGTAAGCTCAAGAAACCGTGATGCTACAGCCTTCTGTCATTGTCTTCTCCTACCTGCCACTGAACACGTAAGAAGCCAGTTGAGACAAACTTTGTACTACTTTGGCTACCTCTTCCTTCCACTCATACATACCTCTCCCAGTCGACGTAGAATCTGCTTCCAGTATGTTAACTTAAGTTCTAATTTGTCTTATTTCAAACTGGAGTTCAATTCATACATATAGATAACTTGGCTAACAGCCTAGGGAATACAGGCTGAAATCTGCATGAGCACAACCCATCCAGCACCAGCACCCATCCACACTGCAACCACAAATTTCAGTGCCTTCTCAATACTTGCCTTTCCTTCCCCTTAACCTCCCAGGTCAGTAATAGGCATATATAAGTTTTAGCTCTGGCATCTATTTTAAGAGGTGGCAGATAACTGAACAGCTTCAGATTTTCCAGCAGCTATAAAGCAACAAGTAATTAGACTCTAAGGGAAAAATGGTTGCTGGCTTTTTTAAACCCCTACCTGCCATACAACTTAAAACCTATTACCAGGTGCCCTCACTTCTCACTACCAGTTAAATAAGAAGAAGAAAAAAAATGGAAAAAAAAAATCAAATCAGTCACATAGTATTAAAATCACAATGAAGAACTAATACCTGCAAATGTTCAAATAAAAACTATGTAGTATCATTTGTTATGACTCACCAGGTCACAATATTCATAGGAATTGAAGATTGTTTAGTGATTTCATGATGACAATTGCGATTCTTGAAAGTTTTACTAATAATGATACAAAACAACCTTTGCCACTCTCCAGAGCATACTTGTTAGACAGGAAGTAGAATAAAATCGCTGTTATATTTCATGGACACTGTGCAATGAGACACATTATTGGAGGGTATAGGTATAGTCAATCAATTGGAATATCCTAACTTGTACCTAAAAATTTTGACCCAATATTAGCTATCTTAATATCCTACAACCCTTCAAGTTGTGATTTGGCTGATTCTAATAAGCAAAGCAATGAAAAAAGACTGCCTCCCCATACCAACATTTGAGAAAGCTGTGTTATTTTTACATTTAAGATGCACTAATAATTGCTGTATGTGAACATTCCCTGAAAGAGAAAAAAAAAAAAAATCCCAAGCATTTGTCAATGGATTAAGTAAAGAAAGTTGCTCTCTCAGTTGGAATTATGCAATTTTATATGGACAAGTTTTTTTATTGAACAATGAAATTTTGGGTTGACTGAACACTGTGAATTGTGCTGGAACTGCTGAAGACCTTCAGGGTCTTCAGGGAGTCCAGCCACTTCTGTACGCCTCCATGAATAGTTGTGACACTGCCAAGGACAAACACTTAACTTCTTCCCGCTTAACCTTCCACAACAGCATTCTACAAGGCACAATTTTTGTCTGTCTAGGTGAGTACAGACACTCGTATCTTCATTTCACTTTTGCTCAATATTGTGCAGAGATGAGTCAGCTTCCATATCGATATAGTCTTATCATGGAGTTAAATTTAACATGGAATTGTGCCCAAGTAAATTAGGCCCACACTTCCTTAGGATAGCTCAGAGAGAGGGCTGAGTGAACTTATAACCTGCCTGTGACTTTATTTGTAGATGTAAATGTGGAGCCTGGTCCATGCTGTGATAATGAACACTGATGGATGAGCCAAATACATTCTTCTACTAGCAAAAGTGAGTGAGATGTCATCCCTCCTCCCCACCACAAGTTAATTCTCTGCAAATGCACAGAAGAGTTGACTGACATCTGCAAGGTCTTTTAGTCTAATGTTTCACTCAAACACAGGAGCACATCAAGTGAACTGTACAATATGAAATAGGCCCAAAGCTTCCTGAGGCAACAGAGGCACCACAGGCAGGGTGAGTTGTCATAGTGGCAGCACCCCATCTTTTCCTGGGTTCTCCCTCTGTCATACTCCATAGTCTCATTTTCATCATCTTTCTCAAGGAGAAGAGAATTATGCCTGCCCTTCACTCCAATCCACAGACTCATGGCAAGGTTTGGTGAGCCTAACCATCTGAGCGCTATGAAGAGGCACTGGAGTATGCAGGTTATTAGTAAGAGATTTGCAGGATCCTTTAAGAGACCCAGAGAGCTTCAGACTTCAAGCTAAAGACCTGCAGCCTACTCCCAAGTCAAAGATTATTACTGCTTCAGAATGAATGAGTATTTCACAGCTCCTTGCAAAACACTATATGATTCCTCTCCTGGAAAGCTATACTTTAGCATCTGCCAGCTTAGAGACCAGGGGATTCTGTCTTCCCCAAACTTGCATTTCCTGTGAAAACACACTGCTGTTCTGTCTGCCAACTCAGTAGAGTGCTTGACAATGAACATTTCAAATGACAATTATTTTCAGCTCATGAAGCTGCTAGTAAGCCAAACAGTAAGTTTACAACCTAAAAAGAAAGAATAAAAAATGATCAGGCATACACCAAAGCAGAATTATAGGCCCCAAAATTGAAGCATGTTCCTGTCATAACCCGTGAACACTAATGGCTGACTCCACCCTGAGATTTACAAAGTATTGTATTTAGTATTGGAAAAGAAAGATAACTTTAAAGTATTAGGTTAGAAAAGTTACTTCTTTAAAGTGACACCCTGGTGTTGATAAGTGTTCTCCACCTATGACTGCAAAATTGTGTTTATTCACCTTACAAGTCAAAATTAGTATTGTTCTCAGACCACAGGATCAGTGAAGCTTATGGAGAGGAAAACAAACAAACAAAAATCCCCCATGTACCCCCCCCCCCCATGTATTTTTGCTTCATTAACAACAGCCTAATAATAAAAAACAGTATGATCATGGACTTCTTCCTGTTGGCAATTTCCAAATGACAGTAGAGCCTAAAAGACAGTGGAGTTTGATCTTCATAAACTAGCCTGACCCTCCAGGGCCAAGAATAGCAGAAAACAAATGAAAAATAAGTTCTGCTGGTAAACTAAGCATGACAAGGAAATAGTATAGGATGAATGTAACCTCAAAATGTTACATCTATCTATACACCCATGTGAATGTATCATTTTCTTCTATAAAGAAGAAAGTCCTTGTCAGCCTTTGTCTGGCAGACTAGATATCAAATTGCTACAATTTTGAAGAATGCTTCCTTCATACTCAGAATTTTCTCTGCAATGTAATACTTCAGTTTTAATTACAGGTTATACCATTGTACAGACAAATATTACTATTTGCCAATATTTAAATTGCTGAGGTTTCCTTTCAGCAGTAACAATGGAACGGTTCTTTTACACAATCAGGATTCATTAATGTTTGTTAAAGATGTCTAGAAAAATCACAGCTGTTTCACTTGTCAGATACTAACATACCGTGAAAAAGTAAACAAGCAAAAACCAAACCAAGACATTAACTACATATGGCAATTTTACTATACCAACTAGAAATAAAATTACATTCACTAAACAGAGGATGCTCATTTCTTTGCTAGTGAAGGTGCCTTAAAATATGAGCTCAATTACTTTTGCAGTGTGCAGATTAAGGTTATATCTATATTGCTTCTTAGGGTTAACTTGGAGGTCATCCTCAGTCAGCATTCTTTGCTTTTCCCCCCATCTGTACTGTACTTCAGAGCCTGTATCTTTTACATAATACTCTCTTATTTTCCCAGCATGACTCACTGCAGTGTGCAGATTCCTTGCACGCTGCAAAACACAGCCCTTCCCCAAAAGCCTGTTTGTTCTTCCATGTTTGAGTATACCTACAGATAACAAAGAGGAAAGGGGGTACAGAGGAACAGAAAACAAACTGAGAGTCTGGAGTAACGGTGGCAGACATTTTATGCTGAAGACTTCACAGTTAAGAGCACATTTCAAACAAGAAGTCTGTGCAAGCAACTGGGGTTGATCTCATGCCCAGAATCTTACCATAACTTCTAGGCTGCAGGTAGACAGCATGCATCAGTTTGCTTACCTCTGGGAGATGAGCATATAGGTTTAAAACGTAGAGATGTTGATAGCTTCATGCTGGCGGATAAGTTCTTAGCCCCCTCTTAAGTGAACAACAAAACTGGCTTTGACTTAATTTGCATGATTAAGAGCATGAGAGATATTTGCCATAGGAGCAATAATTTGCATCTAAGGATGCTCATATTCCTAACTTCTGTGATTTTTCTAGCTAATGGTTTCTTAAGTAAACAGTACCAGCATCAGTTACTGTCTGAATTTGTTAATTTTTATTTTTTTAAAATGTTTCTAGGTATTCTGGTTACAAAGAAAACCCTGAAAATGCTGGAATGTCAAAGTATTCCAGCACACTCTAAATATTCTAGCAAATAAGCAGAAGCCCAGTTTTACAAAATACACTGTTTGGCTCACCATCCCTCAGCCCGACGCTGTTTTTAAAACAAAGCCCGGTAAATTGATATGCTACTGATGCGTATACCCAAGGAACTACATGGGTGTTTTATCTGTTGAGCACTACTGTTACATGTACATAGTGAGGTAAGTACAGATTGTTGAATTTGCAGACATTTGGTCTGCAGATTCAACAAGGATAAAAGAAAATGTTATATGCTGCCCAAAGATTTTAAAGTACTTGAATCTCTTCAATACATACTGAACAAGTACAGGATGAGTCCCCAAGCCTGTCCACTGTTATTTCCTCCTAGAATCTTTGCCAGTTTCCTCACTTCTTCCCTGTCACATGCTTGTCATGTTTTAAGCCAGCCAGCAACAAAGCACCACGAGGCCGCTTGCTCACTCATCCCCCATGGTGGGATGTGGAGGAGAAAATATAAAGAAAAGCTCCTGGGTCAACACAAGGACAGGGAGGGATCACTCAACTGTTACCGTCATGGGCAAAAACCAGGCTCAACTTGGGGAAAAAAACAAAATCAATTTAATTTGTTACCAATCAAATCAAAATAGGATAATGAGAAGTAAAACCAAATCTTAAAGCACCTTCATCCTCCCCTCCCTCCTTCCTGCGCTCAACTCCACTCCCGGTTTTCTCTCCCTTCTCCCTCCGGCAGCACAGGGGGAAGTGGAATGGAGGTTGGGGTCAGTTCATCACACGTTGTCTCTGCTGCTCCTTCCTCCCCAGGGGGGAGGACTCCTCACTCTTCCCCTGCTCCAGCAGGAGGTCCCTCCCATGAGAGACAGTTCTTCATGAACTGCTCCAGTGTGGGTCCTTTCCACAGGCTGCAGTCCTTCAGGCACAGACTGCTCCAGCATGGGTTTCCCATGGAGTCATGGCCATCTTCAGGGGCATCCCCCTGCTCCACCATGTGGTCCTCCACAGGCTTCAGGTGGGCCTCCACTCCCCCGCTCCCCTCCACTGGCTGGGGGGGCACAGCCTGCTGTCTCACCACGGGCTGCAGGGTCATCCCCTCCTCCGGCGCACCTCCTCCCCTCCTTCTTCACTGACCTCCATGTCTGCAAAGGGGTTTCTCTCATATTCCACTCCCCTCTCCCCTGCGGGTTTCCCTTCTTAAATCTGTTCTCCCAGAGGTGCTACCACCATCACTGATGGGCTCGGCCTTGGCCAGAGGTGGGTCCAACTTGGTGCAGGGGAAGCTTCTAGCAGCTTCTCACAGGAGTCACCTCTGCGGCCCTATCCCCCACTACCAAAACCCCACCACACAAACCCAAAACAATGCTGTAAAACTTCAGCACCTTCCTTTACTTCTCTCTCATAGTGTCCATGATGTTATGATACTAAGTTCTGGTACTGCAGCTAAAATTATCACATTTTGAGTACTCCTGCCATTTATTTACCAAAGTGCGTTCACACAACTATACACATATATCTTCTCCTCCCACTGGCTCAATTAATCTCTTCATTGCATTTTACCAAATATTTATTTCTTGCACCTTTTGAACATAGCAAAGAAGCTGCAAAGAACAACAAAAAAACGACTCAAGATATTAAAAGCTTCAGAAAAATTCCTAAAAGTTTACTCAGACTAGAATGGGCAGTCATAGCATAGTGCAGTACACTTATATAGACTGCTTGCTGCTTTAAACACTTGTCAGTTATATACAAAATATGGGCATCGGTGTCAGCAGTATTTCTTGATATTCCTTTGTATTTACCATTGGAAATACCACGAATAATGCAAATAACAAGGTCATCTCACTGAAAATGCCGAGTTATTTAAGGTCTATCACGGTAATCCTCTTCTTCCAGAAAGGAGATTTTGTCATTATTAGTGTCAACCATAGGTCACTTGAATATAAGACTTCATCAATGTCAATTAAACTCTATGACCTTCAGTAAAACAGTAGAATCAAAGTTAATTCAAATGCTAACAAATATAATTCCCTTCATCATTTAAACACTAGTTTTATCTAAAATTAATTTTTTCAGATAATAAAAGTAATGGTCAATCTCATCAGAAAATTTCCTGATGTACTGAAGTATTAGACTGAAAATAACTGTAAATTATTTGCTGTAATTTTCCAAATTAACAAAGATTAACAGGTATCTGTCCAATTAACCTCTAAATGATCATTTGAACACATTATAGTAAAATATTTGATAAAACTATAACTCTTCATTGCAAATGTTTTTTTCAGAATTTAAAATAATTTATGGTTTCACAAGCAGTGTTACTTAAGTCATACCAAATTTCAGGCTTCTTTGTATTAGACTTCAGTGTAACTATGTACATAAAACAGACCTACAAAAACTAACTGATGTTTTGAGTTTTCAAGACCTCAGCACTTCCAGAGAAATATATAATGTAAGAATGCATTGGATGTATTAATGGAAATACTTAGTTAACGGCATATTCTCTTACAGGTAATTACATGTTTTGGTTGGTGTGAAAAACTAGCTTATAGTTATAAATCTGAAATAGTAAGACTAGGAGCTTTATTACATTTAGTAACTCTATTGGTCAGACTTGCAGTACAACATATACATATGGTTCATGAACCATATAGGAATATATGGGAATTGTGTTGAATTACATTGGGATAAACATTTCTTGACATTTCAATAGACAAGTTACTTAATTTCTGTCATAATAGTCTACTGTTCTTAATAACTGGTTTTGCTTTCCAGTTTGCAGAATATCAACAATGTTGTAGAAAAAACACTTTCAAACCTAAGTGCCCAGAGGAGATGCTCAAACCCTACAAGCTTCTAGTATCCAAATAAGGTTTGAGTGATCTTGAGAGGCCATGAGTCCTTATGTCCATTCAAGGTTCCCTTTTGAACAAGTCTTCTTATCTTCAGAAACATACTAAACAATTTCTCTCTCTGTTATACATGCTACCAATTAATTATGAAAAGCTACTGCCTTCTGTCCATGTAAATACACAGCTATTTGAGCCTACAGCTTCTCCTCCCCTTGTTTTCCCATCTTTTCTTCAAGTTCCTACGATTCCCCACATGTTTGTGTTGAAGAGTAGGGATTAGTTGATTTTAGGAAAAAGATCCAGAGTTCTAGATCACTCAAAACCTGCTTCAGTCTGAAATCAGCAGTAGACAGAAACCAAAAGCAGGGGTCCAGAATGCCTTTATGCTGTACTCCCAGTAAGGTGGGATTACTGCAAGCCAGAAGACATTTTCCACAGGCACAAAACACTGCCTGAGGAAAGAACAGAAGCAAGCAAGACATCCTCACTTGTAGTAGAGGAAAGAACACGTCCATCAGCTGTGAAAGGCAGCAGC
>NW_010973244.1:4167628-4170574 GCF_000737465.1 Haliaeetus leucocephalus | reverse complement strand
TGGATTGCAACAGCCTCTAATGAAGTCTGAGTTCAGCTGGGGCTACTTCCATCCAGGTACTGCTGGCACAGAGAAAATAAAGTGTGATAGAGAGAAACCTAGATCTTGTCTTTTGCAAGCAGGGTGAAAACTGGATTTAGGCAACCAATGTTGAGCCTGGATCTCAATAGGTGCTGCAGCATGGCTCTGAGCAGACTAAAGCCCAGGAAGCAGAATCTTGCCTCTCTGTCTCCCAGTGTTTTCTATTTTCTGCTGAGCTAAGACTTGGTCAGAACTTTCATCTATGAGCTGTGAGATGAAAACAAAAGATACAGACAACTAGCTGCTCAGCAGCATCTTGCTGTTGCTAGAAATTCTGGCTCCTAATGTTCACAAGTACTTGCTGACAGCACTCAGAAGGCAGCAACTCTCTGTTCCATGTGAGTAATGGACCTTAATTAGAAAAGCATGGGAGAGATACAGAACCCTCTATGTTCCTCCACTTCAAGAGTGGAGGTAGGAGAGAACAAGTAGGAGCAAGCTTACTACTGGTCCTCTACTGTACTGGAAGTTTTAGAGTCATGATGTTGAAATGTATAGTTAGGATGTGCATTATACTTTCCCAGGTGTGCAAGAGTTACAGATTTCAGGTTTTCAAGCCATAATGGCTTGTGACCACCTAGTCTGATCTGCCAAACAAAAAAAGCCATAGAACTTAATTCAGTTAGCTGGTAATTTAAGACTGAGAGCCCATGTCTGACAATCGTGTATCTTCTAGATGAGAATTTGGTCTTGAATTACTGGTTTCAGAGATGAGAATGTTTGTAAGTCTGTATTTGGAAGCCAGTTCCTACAACCAGATACCTTCCCTGATAAAAGTTGATACTTCACGTCTAATTTTGAAGTACCTGAAAAGGCTTTTTAAAAAATACCTAGAATGACTTTTGTTCTCTTTATGAATTTTCTTTACATTTTTCTCAGTCCCCTTAAACTGGTTTAGAAACCTTTCTTTCATATAAAATTCCACCTGGTATGTAAGTTACAACGAAGGTTTAGCTATTCTCAGAGGAATAGGAAGGTGATGATTTTCTTGAAATGCCCAAGAGAGGATGAAAGACGTGAGCTGAGAAAGAAGTTGCTTTCAGTTACACTGACTTCTAAAAAGTTACTTCCAACAAAAAAAAAAAGGGGGGGGGGGGGAAAGACTTTTTTTTTTTTAAACTTCTCAGTACTTTTCCTCAAGATAAGATGTGGATGTTATTTCCAACATGAAAAAATTGTTCACTGTTATGCTTTCACTGTGCTCCTTCCTCATATACTGACATTTTCACTTCACATCTCTCAGTTTCTGTTTCTAAATAAAACTTTACATGACAGTTAAAGACATAACATAGATAACAGCTGTGACTGCAATTTACACTATAATAACAAGACAGCTGAAGTTACCACACAAAGGCACAGGCTCTTTTTGTGAAACAATCTGGAGTGCGAATCTAATGACCGTAAGCAGGAGAAGACACGTCCTACCTTTATTTCAAGAAAGGCCAGAAGGAACCTTTGATAGAAAAAGGCACTGAATGACTGAAGCAAGGAAGCTGTTGAAATGCACCCTGTTTATCAGCATGGGATCTGACAATAGCACTGCTCACTTTTGTGTCTGTTTAAAACAAAACCTTGCCATTAATTTAATGCACAACTCTTGATCATTTAATTTGACCAATTAGGATTAACATGTACATGCATGAACTATGAAGCTCACATATAAGAAAGCTTTGCTTTGGGATTAAACTTTTCCCAGAACTGTAGGAAAGAATTTTATGCTCTATACAGCTATAATAGGTTGCTGAAGGCTTGGCCAGCCATGGGAAAGGTTGTTAAAATAAGGATTTATTGACCAATAATGCAGATGTCTACCTTTAAGCTGGTCACACTGGGCTTCCTTTATACTCACAGAAAGAAATACTCCTACAGAGTGATTCTTCTGAATGTAGATGTCTAAAATAAAGCAGGTAATTAATTCTCTAAAAATGCATATTTTATTCTTTGCTCACAAAGGGACCCAAAGGTATCTAAGAGATAGGTTTCCACCTGTTTCTACCATTCTAAATGTCTAAACCAGGTGAGATGAATCTCACCTTGTCTGCTTGACAAGGTGAAAACTGTCCTTTGGTCATAACTCAGGTATTAGCACCTACAAAGAGGGAATAAACATTGACTAGGTCAATGAAAAGTTGTATATAAGGAGGAGAGGGTTGAGTTCAGATGACACCATGTTCAAAAGACTTATCTGGACTGTAAAGATAGTGTAGGATGTGCTGGGTTTAGGAGCTCTTCCCATAATACAGCCTGAAAAGGTAAGGGATAGATGAGAGTCATGATGCTCAGCTGGGAATTCTATGAAGCATTTGCCAGCTTGTTGGCCTAATCGTATAGAAGCTTGTTAGCAGAATCAAAACAGAAAACTTTAGAGATAGCCTATGTGCTAGACAGACATAAGCAGGGATTTTTTAAAATTTTTTTTTCCCCTCCTTATTCATCCCTTCCTTGCATTCTTGTGGCCTCTTCTGGATTTTGTGACCACATACTTCTATTTGCTTTCAGCTTAATTTAGTTTGCATTAAGAAATATTTGAGATAAGTGGCTGAATCCTAAGGTCATCTATTCCTTTGAACTGCCAATCACTGGTGTTTGAAGTGACACTCTCCCAATATTTGTTTCCCAGGCTGCCAGAAGAGTTGTGTATATGTCTTTAACAACTTGCATGGGTTAACTTGAGGGATGGTCTGCTTTCCTGTAACAGAGTCTTGGACAATTAAAAAATCCAGTGATGTGACATGCAAACAAAAGATTAATTTTGAAGTGATATTTGTTGGTATAATTACTCTAAATTAATTGGCATGTTGAAGCTGTATTTGTACAGCCAGTTCCGAGTTCATGATGAGTCACTGCTCACAGCATGGACAGTAG
>NW_010973244.1:4166351-4167615 GCF_000737465.1 Haliaeetus leucocephalus | reverse complement strand
GTAAGTATGTTCCTTCTGGACATTTTACATAATAGTTTTGTTGTCATGGTATGTAGTGAGATAACAGGCAGAAGCTAGCCAGCCATTGCTGTGTTCCATATTACAGTTCTGTAAATTGTGCATGGTCCCTTAGCCATATGTATCTGACATGTTTCTGCCAGGCAGATTTTGCAATTTTCGCAGAAGTTTTTTGTAGTAGCTTCAGACAAAACTAGTGTTTCCTTGCCAGCAACTGACTCTAAATGACATGAGAAAGGCAGAAGAGAAGTAGGTACCGCCTAGGACTGAAAAGAAGACTCCTTCTCTTGGAAAAGTTTCATGCTATGCAGCACCACTCCTGAGCTCAAGAAACAAATTATAGCTAGCTGGAAAGGAATGCACTGTCCTCCTAGAACCATCCATGGTGACTGCAGAATTACAGGTAAGGAAAGGTATTTTCCTGGAGATTAGAGCAGGGCTCATTGCAGAGCTAAAAAACCTCCACCTGTTTTCAAAGTTTGGAGTAAGAAGAATTACGGTTGCTGTTGTTAGACATATAGGTATGATGGTTGTTTTTTTTTTTTTTTTTTTTTCCCTTTGAAACTGAGTGGGAACTTCAAGGGCTGGAGAAATGCAGCACCAACACTATGTTTGGACAGAATGGGGTCAAAGGAGCCTAATTTCCATCTGCTGAGGACTTTGCTGCACAGCTGAAAGGAGCTAAGACATAAGGTACTACTGAGAAACTATTGCTCCAAGAACAGTGCAGTTCCAGGCAGAAACACAGTGAGAAATGGTCAGCATGGCTGACAGATGAATTGACTCAATGAACAGTGAAAACAAACACAACCCGTCTGCATGCTAGCATTTAACCACAGGGTGACATCCAGTCATTGCCGATACAGCCAGTCTCATGGGGTAAAGAGTGCAAGCAGGCAAACCTTCTCACTGATGAAATCCAGCACAATGATACTGCTCTTGGTGGAAATCTTTTAAATCCATAATAAACATAAAACAATAGGTCCATTTAAGTTTCATTAAACTGTCCATCATTTCCACATCTTTAAGACAGAAGAATTGAGAGAGGAAAAATTGAGAGAATTAGAAGCAATTACTTCTAAATCCTTTAATATTTCTTATTTCTTTTGAGTACAACTAACATGAGGTCAAGGAGAGAGAGATTTGTTAGTCAAACTATAAATTTCCGTTTATACTACAGGAATATAAAAATTAAAAAAACCTTTAAAGATAGTAATTTTTAATACTTCTTTACAAAGACAAATAT
>NW_010973244.1:4060518-4166240 GCF_000737465.1 Haliaeetus leucocephalus | reverse complement strand
TGAACACTTCCAGGGATGGGGCATTCACAACTACTCTGGGCAACCTGTTCCAGTGCCTCACCACCCTCACAGTAAAGAATGTTGTGCATGTCTGGGAACAGAACCAAGAACTGGTGAATAATGTTTCAACAGGAAAGAAATGAAAGAGGCAGTAATTGATACAGCTTGGTTATGAAGAGTTTTCTAAAGTGAAGTATTTCTTTGGTTTAATATTTTTTATTTAAAGAATGCATTTAAGCCCAGTTGCACAGGAAGGATATAGATAAATAAAATATGGATAAATCAGAAGACGCCTATTAAAACAATCCACATTTGGTTTACGGGAGAAAGATGAGTAGCATTTTAAAATACATCCTTAAACTCTTTTACCTGAGCCCTCAGTATTACATAGCATTTTTTATTTACAGTATTTTCTTTGCTACCAACATGCATACACTGTAACAGTGGTTAATCTGTGTTAGCTGCTGTACTATTTATACAAGAAATTTATACTTATTGTATTTATATACAATTGTATTTATATAGAAGAATACCAACCACACAATATAGTGTGGTTGGTATTCTTGTCAGAAACATTTTATTTATTTTAGTGTTTCTAGGGTTCAATAAAGAACAAAGACAATATGCTTTACAAAACACAAAGAACTTCTATATAAGCCCTTACAGTGTGGCAGTTGAGCTATGTTAGAAGACACATTCTTTTCTTCAGACTCTTTTCTCTTCCTCCCTACATTTTCATGGCCAGAATATATTTGCCATTACTACAGAATGTGTGAGATATATGCAGAAGATTTATCTAATCAAGAGACTGAAAATGAATCAACAGAACACCAGAAACCACCAGTTCTTTGAAAGAGGAGGATTACACTGTAACAGTAATTTGTCGTATTATTCTTGATACAAATATGTTTGGAGGTTTAACAGTCTTTAGCTTATTCACTTTGCATTTTTAGTTTTAATTTCCTGAATGTTGTCTTATAATGAGATTACCCTATTGCTTGTTTTCTAGGCAGATTTTTTTGTCTGTTACCTAGCAAACCTATTATATTTCTTGCTTTTCATCCAAGACATATTACCGTGTTTATTGCCTTTGCAAGAGAATGGCAATTCAGATTCTGAAATTGATAGATGTGTGCACAGGTAATATTGCAGACCTTGCCCTCTGCTCTCTGTCACAGTAAGCTTACTTTTCTTAGGGGATGGGAAGGAAATGGCTGTAAACATGGTGGTTTTTTCCCCTCATCTTTAAACTTCAAGGTTAGGATTTTCAAATAAACGTTAGGTTGGAGTATGGATAGAGTGGTTAAAAAATAGCACTACATTTTTACAGCACTCTTTGAGAGTGGCTTTGAAAAACAGTCATATAATTCTACTGAGATCATGGAAGTTTTACCTGCAGCTAGGCCATATTTTTGTTCTTGCCAAAGGACAGTCCCTTCCAGTCTATGGCCCCACACTCACTAATATTTGATCTATGCACCACTGACAACTTAAAAGTGCACATTCTGTCTAGTTCAGACATGTGGATGCTATTGCATTTCCATCAAATTAACCACTGTACATGATAAAGAACTCATTCTGGCATTAACGTTTTATGCTGGCTTCATGCCAGCTGTGAGAGAACAGGTGACATCTTTTCCAGCATCAAGTTAGAATGAAGCTGCTGGACAATACCTGATTCTGCATAAAGTGTATAAGTTGAAGTAAATCCATCATCACTGGTTTTGTTTGGTTGGTTTTTTTGCACTGTTGAACCAATAGTGAGTTTATACTGGATCAGCCTTCAGCATCCCATGACTTCAGCTTATGAGATCTGGAGCAGGAATCTAAAATTGGATTGAATTAATCACAGAATCACAATCTCAGTCTCAAATGCAGTAAGAAAAGGAGGGACTGATTCCTTCTTTCCTCTGCAGGATGGTAATATATATTTTTTTAATTATTTATCAGAGAAGCCTTGCAATAATTTCCCTGGAATGCAATTTTTATTCTTTATCTAATAAGCAATAATTAATATTGTCAAGGAAAAGAGTATATTAAGAGCCAATAAAAATCACAGCATCAGTATGAGGATGTTGTCATCTTAGAGTTCCCAAACTTGACTCCCAGCCTTCTGCAGAGAAAAAAATCTGCCCATGCTAATTTACTTGGCTGGAATATAGAAGTCTAACAACCTTGCAATGAGAGCCTGAGAAGGAAATGGAGACTGCAGAAAGCAGCATAGATGACATTAGGATTTATTGAGTCATCCTGAATATTTCTTCCGGAACAGAAGTCCCCTATATACTACTTCAACAGTCAATCCAGGCATGAAAAACCTGTAAAATATTTCTCTCATCTGCAGTTTTGGCAAAGCATAACAGAAACTGGTGTTTGCTAAAAAAGGGAGTAATTTTAATATGCTTTATAAAATAATATCTTTATATGTGTATGTGTTACAGCAGATATAGCATTTGCATGCACATCCTTGACCATACATAGGTCCCAAGTATACTACAAACATTAAGATTTCATACTGTGCAAGTTGCTGCTTTTAATCCCTATCAAGTATAAGTTATAATACAATACTGCTGCATTTATATACTGATTTCTGTCTGAGGATGTCAAATCAAACTGAAAAGTCTGTGTAAAATTGTTCCTCTTATTTTCTACATAGGACAAATGTGATCGAATAGAATAAATGACCTGGTCTCACACTGAATTCTTTATGCTTAGAAGTGCTCTGTGGCATAAGCCCAGCATAGCTAATAGATGACCTGAAGTTCCAAGAGGAAGATTGCAGTCATAAACTTTCTCCTCCACTGCAGTAGAACCTTCCAACATAAAGATAGAGCTCACCTGTACAAGACAAGACATTTACTGGGGAGATGGTTCAAGACCGTGAAATAGTTTCTCTTAAGAAATAAGGGCTATCATAAACTCCACTGTCTTCCTTAACTGTAAGGAATTGTTTTCATTAGCCTTGAATACACTTTAACAGTGTTTTCATTGGGGAAAAATAAGGCTCTAATCAAAATATCTTTCAAAATACTAAACTTGCACTTCTCAAGGAATGAGGGAAAGATAGAAAAACAATGCATTACATATGGCAACCACAGCTCGCACTGATAATGGACCTTTAAAGAAACTCAGATCCTTTGGTGACAGAACTTGCCCCAAAACAATCAGCAAACGAGGCAAAGCCAGGACTGTCAATTTTTGGTTTCCAAGTTCACTGCTATGACCATTTCAGGATGTTTTTATATTGCCATGCTGCCCACAGGGATTCAACAGGAATTAAATGTACCTACCGAGCCCCTCCAAAGGGACCGGCTCTGGATCTACTACGTTTCCCAGAAGCAGAGTACTACACATGAGTTGACTAGTGATATCTAGCCTCAGCGAGGCAGGGGTTCTTTACTTCCACTAGTCTGAAACTACACTCTAACCAGAGCACAACAGGAGTATTTAATGGTATTTTACTGCTTTATGCATGTGTGTGAGAGAAAGACTAATTAGTAGAACATGCTTTTTCAGTCATCTGTATTTCTAATGGCAGAGTTATGCTGCCAAGAGCAGCATGTTGAGTGCAACAGTGTCAAAGAGTAGGCATGTTTCTCAATACAGTATTGAAACTGTGATTTACTCTGCTGATGTTTGTTATTAGACAGCCAATACCAGCTATAGTGTGAAATCAGAATATCTCTATTTTCACTACATATATGTAAACACAGAAAGCAAATGTCGCTGTTGCTAACATTTTTTCTGTTTTCAAAAGCAGTTGTGCCGGCATATCCCTGATTCTGATATTACCTACAAAACAAATGGTACAGTAATTATCCTTTACTTGTAAACCTATGCAACATAGCAGAAGAAACTTAAGATAAACCACATAGTATATGAAGGGGAGTATAATTTGCAACCCAAATAACACCGGTATTCAGACTCTTAATTCACTTAGGCAGACGTTTAAATCGGATTTGTGGCTCCTGAGTGACAAAAATGAAATGACTAGTCCTTACTTCCTGCATCACTCTCTGATTCTGGGAAGATAACCTAAATTCAGTAAGATACTTAACCTCTTAGTTCCCATCTAGGTTTCCATCCCAATGAAATGAAAAATTAGGAGCCAAATAAGAACTAGTCCTTCTGTATCTGAACCTTAGGCACAGTCAGCAAAAGCAGTTATGTCTTAGCTGATCATTACTATCCCCCTGATAAATTGTAAATGCCAGTGTAGGTGCTCCTGGTCCCCTTCAGTACAAAGTCAAATGTATTTATTTGTTTTATCTGCTGCTGAAATTAACTTCTGACCACACTCTTATATGCATGCTTTATTTTACACACAGAGTAGTTCCACTGATCTGAATCAGCACTTCTGAGACAGGAAATGGCTTGAGAAACAAACTGCCCTCAAATTTATCACATTTTCTTTCTTTCAGGGCATCCCTTAAAGCCTTTCTTAAATAAGTCAAGTGATATGACTCTTTAGATTAGGGATAATTACACTGATATACACACATATTATCACAGCTATTTTCCAATGGGAAAGAGAAGAACGCGAAGAGGAGGACGCAGTCCCACTATAAATATGGACGATCATGAGTTTTGTTAACAACTGATGTATCAGAAGAATGTGTACCGCACCAGGTGACACTAACAGGAAGACTGTATTCCTGAGAGTCTCCTTCACTAAATACATGTCTGAGCAATGCCACTATAAAGTTCTTCTCTTTCTCTCTCTTTTTTTTTTTTTTTTTTTTGTGAGTATAATCATGTCCTTGTTAGGGCTTCTATTGGCTTAAGAAAAAATAAACATGTACTGCTTTAAGAAGGAAAAAAAAAGCTCCAAACTCATTCAACCACTCCAAAACATGTGCCCCCCCCCCCCAAACTGGTGTCTCCTTAAAAATGTACAAAACACTGCAAAGCTTATTGTACACAGAGTTGAAGTAATTCAACCATTAATTGCTTTCCAGAATTTTGATTAAAATATTTTCATCTGTCTTAAACAAGCATGGCTTTTTTTATTGTTGGTCACTCTAACTTCGTTAGTACTCTGTGCCAGCACTGATGTCATCTTAACAAATACTTTTTCCTGATAGAGAAATTTATCCAGTGACAAAAAAGACTGTCTGCTTCACAGAGAAAATACAACCATATACTCACAAATGCAGTATCTGGTTAAACTTTGTATGGTTTGGCATCCATAACACCCAAGTTCTTTGTTGTGCTCCTGTCAAAGAGAGGCCATTTGTCTATTCTTTCTTACTATTTAACAGATAATTTTTTGTTATGAGGCCAACTACAGGATTGTTTATCATGGAAAAGGTACTCCAGATCATTTACCTGGAGGAATGCTGTAAGATTTAGATAGATACTATCTAGATAGATACTTCCTGGAAACTCACCCTGTGTGTTTATTCTCATCTCATCATCCCATGGTACTGAAAGAGCTGGCTGATGTTATTGCAGGACCTCTCTCCATTATTTTTCAACAGTCGGGACTCTGGAGAGGTCCCAGTCAACTGGAAGCCGGCAAATCTTGTCCCCATTTTCAAGAAGGGTAAGAAGATCCTGGTAATTACAGGCCTGTCAGTCTCACTTCAGTGCCTGGTAAAATTACAGAGGTTATTCTGGGAGTTATTGAAAAACACTTGAGAGACAACACAGTCATTGGTCACAGCCAGCATGCGTTCATGAGGGGAAAGTCCTGTTTAACTGACTTAATTGCCTTTTATGACAAGGTCACCCATCTAGTTGACCAAGGGAAGCCGTTGATGTGGTGGTTTTGGATTTTAGCAAAGCTTTTGATACCATCTCTCACAGTATTCTTCTGGGCAAAATATCCAGCATACAGCTAGCCAAGTCCATAATATGTTGGGTGAACAATTGGCTTACAGACTGGGCTCAAAGAGTTACAGTAAATGGGGTTACATCAGGCTGGTGGCCAGTCACCAGTGGGGTTCCACAAGGCTCAATTTTAGGGCCAGTGCTCTTTAATGTTTTTATAAGTGATCTGGATGCAGGAATCAAATGTACATTAAGTTTGCTGATGATACTAAACTAGGAGGAGCTGTGGATGTCCTTGAGGGCAGAGAGGCCTTACAGAGAAATCTGGATAGACTAGAGAGCTGGGCAATCGCCAACTGTATGAAATTTAACAAGAGCAAGTGCAGAATTCTCCACCTGGGATGGGGAAATCCTGGTTATATGTACAAATTGGGGGATGAGAGGCTGGAGAGCAGCCCCATGGAAAGAGATCTGGGGGTTTGGATTGATAGCAAGTTGAATATGAGTCAATAGTGTGCCCTGGTAGCCAAAAGGGCCAGCCATGTCCTGGGGTGCATAAAGCACAGCATAGCTATCTGGTTGAGGGAGGTGATTGTCCCACTCTATGCTGCACTGTTGCAGCCCCACCTCAAGTACTGTGTGCAGTTTTGGGCACCTCAATGTAAGAAGGACATCAAACTGTAAGTGTCCAGAGGAGGGTGACCAAGATGGTGAAAGGCCTCGAGGGCAACACTTAAGAGGAGCAGCTGAGGTCACTTGGCTTCTTCAGCTTAGAGAGAAGACCTAAGAGAGGGGTGACCTCATCGCAGTCTACGCCTTCCTCAAGGGAGGCAGCGGAGGGGGAGGTGCTGATCTCTCTCTGGTGACCAGCGATAGGACACGAGGAAATGGGATGAAGCTGCGTCAGGGGAAGTTCAGACTGGGTATTAGGAAAAGGTTCCTCACTGAGAGGGTGGTCAGTCACTGGAACAGTCTCCCCAGGGAAACGGTCACAGCACCAAGCCTGTCGGAGTTCAAGGAGTGTCTGGACAATGCTTTTAGTCATATGGTTTAGTGTTAGGTAGTCCTGTGAAGAGCAGGGAGTTGGATTCGATGATCCTTATGGGTCCCTTCCAACTTGAGATATTCTACGATTCTATGATCTGTGCAAATCTGTAAATCACTATTTGCTGATGCAGTGCTTCTATACCAGATTTTGTGTAAATTTGAACCAGAGAGTATTTTTTCTTTTCTGGCTATATAAACACTTTATGCTGGGTTACCAACATATAACCTAGATTCTTCTTTTTTGTTTCAGATTAGGTGCCTATTATGCTCTACTGAGTATGCAATTTTAAAGTGTCTCTAAATGCTTGAAAATTAATTCAAAATGAGGGAATAACTGGAACAAGGCCAGTGGGACCACAGTTATGTCCATTCTGTTGCAAGTTTGCAACATTAATCGATGCAATTAGCTATTCTTTTTCCCTGGTCCCTATCTTTGCCTGCATGCTTCTTATTTTTCTTACATACCAGTCTTGGTATTACAGGAAAATATAACTTCCATTAAAAAATAAAGCAAGTTTCTAACCGTGAAGTTCAGGGAGAGAAAAAAAATTGACAATATAATTCTACAGTTATTCTATAAACCAGAATAGAAAAAAAGGTAACAAAAATATTGACACTAGTATTTTTAGATTACTGTTTTTTTGGTTGGGTTTTTTTTTGAGCTTCTGAGTGACTCAGTATTTTCAGTTAAGAAACTATGACTACTCTGAAGACACAGCTTCTGTCTTGGCTTACTGCAGCACGTACTTTAGACCATTTTCCCCAGTTTTGTTTTCAGTCCTCCTGCTGTTGTTTCTGATAATCCTGAATGATTCAGCTTTATCATACCAAATTCAAACTACTTTCAGTCTTACACAATGTTCCCATTTTTTTGAGTGTTCTTCCAATCAGCTAAGTTGTTTGGAGAAAATGTCTTCATTTGCCTTTATGGCACATGAAATGATAGAACATTATGTATCTTAGCTTGATTCAGTCCCTCACACATTAATAACAGCAAAGTTAAGAAATTTCTGTGGTTATTCTTTTTTCAAGGGATTGTGTGTATCTTGACTGTTCCTTTTGCTTTTTAACAATAGTACTTTCACCCATCTAGGGTGGTTTGGATGTAAACACTTGTTTATAATAAAGAACACAGGAAATCGTAAAACATAGTCTAGTACATTTCAGAGTGCTTCTTCTACTATGACTTTTTAGAGTGAAATGGTATTTCACCAGAGCTTTACATTTGTTTAAAATACTTTTACTGGATTGATACTAAGCATAGACAAGCTTTTACGCAGTTAAACCAGTATTTTTTATTAACATAAAGCTGAAATTTACATTTACATGAAGATATAATTTCATGCTCTAATTTCCCATTAAGAAATACTTAGAATTGGTTCAGTATGTTTATTTAACATTTTCATTTAAATTCAGATTCTGATTTTTCTATTTCCTAATGAAAAGAAAAATCATAACTATTACTGATGTGTTACTGGCATGTAGCACTTGAATTGAAATAAGCTTTGCATTAAATTTCCATAAAGTAAAAAAGAAGCCAGTCAAGGACCTAGACCTGCAAATATCATCAGAGTTTGAAGGATTAAATGCCTATCTTGGTGGGCTGTTTGAGCTCAAATTTTAATGGAAACTTTCAGAATTTAAAAATGTGCGCAGTGCATTCATATTCACTGAAGCATATAAGGTACATAATTAACAGGGAGATATTTGAGAATGGGAGGATCCAAAGTTCTGTCACTGGCTTAATTTGTCATTTTTTAAATGAAAGCTAAGGCTAAATATGCTGACTAAGTTAACTGTAGCTTTGGGTTACCCAAAGGTCAGCTGAGCATCAATAACTGACTATATGCAATTTAACCTGCCTTCACAAAGGCAAGGTAAGGCTTGGGGTGGCTTACCAATTTACCACGTGCAGTTTTCTCTCTCAGGCATGCTACAAAGATGTCTTTTTTGCTAAATGTTCAGCTTCTGAGCTGCCAGAGTATACATCAGAGCACTTTAAGGCAAACAAACATAAGTTTTAGTCTACCTTAAATGCAGGCATGTGAAGGACTGAAATTTTTTTGAAAGCCAGTTCAAACCATGTGCAGCCAGACTGGAGAAGGCAACCATACCAAACCCAGCAATCCCCACCTGACATTGAGAGACTGCATTGTTTAAATTCAGTGATCTCTGTTGCTGTAACTATTTGTTCTGCCTCTTCTTGATCTCAAGTTTTTGTTTAGCCCCATCTGGCATAGTTTGGTCTTGGCGTAGGGCACACTCTTTAGGCAGGTTTCAGATTCAGAATGGATTTACTAGAGCTTAACAATCTGTTGCATGGTCTAAAAATTAGGCAAGGCTCAGTAACAGAAGAATACTGCCACAAATAGTGCAATAGTACCAGCACTTGATATTTTTTAACTGTATGGTAACCTGTACATGCAGACCTGTGATACCACCATGAACGCTGAAGTCAACATCAGTGTTTAATTGGGGACTATTAGAGGTCTTATTCCACTTCTTTCCAAACTCTTCTCCAAAATATTTCTCAGCCTCACCCTACCTGACCTTTCTCTTTTCTCCCATTCTTTTCCTTCCATTACACTCTTTCCCTTGCCTTTCTTTTTATCAAAAAGAACCACTTAGTAGGAGGAATGTATCATTTCTCAGCATTGACATCTTTTCTCTCTCAGGCTGGCTTAAAGGCAAGCAGGTTCTTACTGATGTTACTGAGTTGTAGGAGTTTTTCTCCTTTTCTTTTTAATGGTGAACTGGAGTAACATGATATTTATTGTCATTGCACTGTTCATTCAGCTTATGTTGACTTACTCAATTGTTTTTGAAAATTTGTCTTATTGCTCAGGGTTATGCCATCTCAAAGAGGGACAGGTGATGAGTATCTTTTGATACAGTGTATTGAAATGTACTGTTATTTTATGTTAGATTTCTTCTTGTTCAATTATAGGAATAAAATCAAATCCCGTTTATCTTACAGAGTTTGAGATGCCACTAAATGAAACTCATTTTTCAGTGTTCTGAAGATAGCTTTTGGATAGTTTAAGCCTTTATTTAACTGGAATCTGAATTTTCTTTTTGCCTTTCAGAAAACTCATCATATCATTTTTATAGTCACTTTTCTGTTGAGAACAGCAGTCCAGGTCAATCTCATAATATTATATTAAAGCATAATGTCAAGTAGCTGAGTTTCTTTTGAGAAGGCTTTGTAATCTTTGAAAGAGGCACAGAACACAGAGTTTATAGAACTAAAAGAATCAAGTTGGACACACTCAGTGTAAATGTAAAAATACATCTTCAAATACAAAGTGTATGTCTAACAGACAAATCCTTTAGGACAACCAAATTGGGATGCTTCTATATCTTAAACATACCTTTATTATTACTTAATCAGAGCAATTTGCTTTCATAGTTACTGGAGGAGAGCTCTTTGGAAAACTGCAACTACTATTCAATTACTTTTTGTCTGTCTGCATGACATTCTTCCACTTCCATCAAGATTTTGACACAGATCACTTAAAATCAGTTGCAAAAGCAGTTTTTTAGAGATATGTTGCAGACTTTCATAGGTTCATTTTCAACCTTTCCGTTGTTCTTCCATCTTTTAGATTGGTTTAAAGTCAAATATGTTTATGTGTTTTATTGAGTCAAGAGTTCAGTGGGAGTTACTTGTGAAATACAAGGCAGACTGAGAGCAAAGAGTTATCCATTGTGCTACTTCCAGAGAGTGCAGCTAGGAATATTAATACTGGGGTTTTTTTTCAGGAGAAAACTACAGGACTGAACAGCTGACTGAATGGCAAATTAAGGTGTCACAGCAAATGTTGGAGGTGTACCCCAGAGCTGTGGCCGCACCTATATAAACAGTATGTAGCAAAAACAAAGCAATGTTTCACTTCCAAGAAATTACAAATTTCAACTTGGAGTGATTTTACAATTTATCAATAAACCCTTGAAAAATATATGTTTATTATTGACTACTCATAGCATAATAACGCCTACAACGTCAAACCATGAACACAGTTTCCCTGCACGTTACAAAAAAATTGAATCACAGAAAAAAAGACAGGCTCTGCCACAAACAGCTCACTATTTTAATAAAAATGCTGAGATTGCTGGCAGCTCCTGAGCTACAACGTCACAAGTACTCTGCTCTAGAAACATGGAAAACAATTACTTGCCCCAGATAGATTTTAAATATAATTTTTCAGATCTTGATATTAGTCAGAAACTGCAGAAAACCCTAGTGCCTAATTTGTATCCCATAAGCGACTAGTTTATGACAACCAAAGGCAGCTTTTAAAAATAAGGAAGAGAAAAAATGCTTACAGAATCAGTGCACGTCATAGTCTCTTGAAAATGAAGTGCATTACGGCAGACATAAAAGAGCATGCTGTAGTAAGACAAGCTGTAATGAGTTCAGCGTGTTAGTATGCAAGTTATGAAAGATTTCTCTTCTTTAATACAACATTTTTCATTATCATTAGTCCTTGAGGTACATGCCAACCTTTCACTGCTGAATGTAAATGATGGAAAGCCTCTAGGAAAGAAGGAATCACAGCTTTTTTCTTCTTGTTTTGAATTGTTGCACTACACACTTTTGCAAGGGGAGAAGTCATTTTTATAACACTGATATCAAAGGCAGAGCTATACAGTTTCCTATGATATCACAAGCTGCAATCCCTATGAATTTTTGACTGAAAATGAAAATAATGAAAAAATCAAATTTCTTTTCACAACAGCTACACTAACATCTTCATAAATAAATGGATTTTTAAAAGAGAAGATTCAAAGATTGTGATTTAAGGGTTGATACAATGAAAATTACTCTTTGCAGATCATATGAATGAAAAGGCAGATCAGAAAAACAGGGCTCTATTTTTCTTAGGAGCAGACATTTCAATTAATATATTCAACTAAAACTAATATTAGCAACAGAAAAGAGGAAATGTGACAGAGGATTTTTAAATCACGTCTGCGCTGTTTGTCAATACTGTTTAGGCATTTTTGAAAAAGCAGCTCATAAGGGTAAAACTACAACCTTAGAAACTACACTGTGTCCAAACATGGACCTAGTAGCCAAGCATCCAGCTCCATTTGGAAATATGTAACTGGTGTGGGAGGATGGTTTTGTGCCAAACAAACCCTTCCCTTAAGCAACTCATGAAGTTATCCTCAAGCTTCCTAACTCAGGATTTTCCTTACATGTATTGGAAGGATATTGCATCTGGCAAACGGATTTTGTTTCTATAAGCTTCAATTTATGTTGGAATAAAAAAAAAGCCAAACAAAACAACAACAAAAAAAACTTTAACAGAAAAATTGGTAACATGACAGAAATAAATATCTGGGAAAACTGTGCTTCCTTTTTGTACAATTATTTCAAAGGAGAAAAGTATAATATCTTATGAGTGAATTAGTTTTTTTTTTAATAAATTATTTGTAAGTTGCCTTCAGGAGACATGACTGAAAAGGGTGAAAATACTTCTGTTTTCTTTTTTTCTTTTATTTTGAGAGAAGGACAAGGATAAGCTAGGAACTTAACAAAAATTCCACCACAATTTAGAAAAAAAAAAATAGTTCTAATCTTGAAGCTATGGTATGCTTCATGAAAACATAATTTAGGAAATTACATTAGAATTAGCTGGAATCTGTTCTGAGTCAAAACCAAATTTGACTGCTAGATAAGATATCATTGTAAGCAACATAAGCCATTACTTTTAACAATGGATTCTCATGACAAATTCCATTAAACTCTCCTAGAGAACTGGAATCTATTATACTTTATCTACGCTAGGAATATTTTCTTACAATCTTTATGATTGCCTCACTAATTCATATCTACCCATAGTAACATTAGTAAACTTTTTTTTTTAATAAATCTGCAGAATTTGCATCTTTTGTGTCTTCACATGCCTATCGAAAGCACTCAAATCAGCAAAGATTTTTTGTAAACTCAGTTCTGCAGGCATAAACAGTCCCATTAAAGATAACAGGCTTTGTTAAAACTAATCCTGCACTAGATTGGATCTATGACTCAATTTTCTGTAATGTGAAATATACTCCCCCAACCTAACCACCTCCAAGAAAATAATCGGATATGACTTAACCCTTTTTGTCTGTATTTCTTTCTCTACGTTTTTTTTTCCTAATTAGTTTTCCAGGTCTTATTCCTTGTTTCCTAGTAAAAAAATAAAACAAAAGCAAAGATACAATCAACAAAATAGTCAGTTGCCACTTTATTCCCTTTTACTTGTATGTTAAATCTTCATATACACCCTTGTCAGAATGACTGTTATCTAGCCCCAGAGCTAGTGCTGAAGTCTTGGGTGCTACCATGGAAAGTCAAGGAGAAATCACTAATATTTTCCTGGTTTCTGTGATTTTCTATAATTTAAAACATCAGTTGTTATATACACTGAGATGCTGAAATCAGGATGTTTGAACAGTCCCAAGTTCTTACTGCAGTCGATATTCCCAGAAGACTGAAAGTTACTATATCAACCAGAGCAGGAACCCCTGAGCTGCCCCAGCTTGCTGGTGGCTGAGAGAATCTTCTCAAAGTATCAGTTTCAACTGGCCATTTCCTTACACTTTTTTCACATACTTCTTTTTGGCCACTGTCAAGGGAAGGATCCTGGGCTAGAGGGATGTTTGGTCTCAGTCAGTTTAGAGGTTCTTGCATTATATGGATGATGCACAGCAGCTCATCACTTCTATGCAACAGCCCAGGCTTCCAAAAGGCCAGTAACAGTCCTACCTGCTGCCCTGATGGAAAACTTGCTGTTACTCTGCTATATCCAAGAAATACCCTGCGGTTTATGAAATTGTGGAGTACTTTGTACAGCAGATTCCTACTGATACCAGTCTTGACTTTATTAACACGTCTGCCTACAGCACCACAGATCAGCCCATAGCAAAAGAGTGGGGGTGTGACCAGGAATCAGCAGTCAAGTGTTCAGATGAAAGGGGCAGTTCGCATTTACTTAGACACTGGCAGCCTAGCAATAATTACATGTTGATCACAATGACAAGCTTTTCTCTGCAACTGTAAGACTGATTAACTTTTCACTCTCAAACAATTGCAGAGGTTCTGATCTCATGACATCAGCCAACATGTAACGGAAAAGGGGACAAAAACCACAGTGGTAGCAACGGGAAACAGAGAAACTTCAGGCTGGGTACTCAGTAGGATTACAGATGCTGAAAACCTGAAGAAGAAATTACTTGACCTGCTGGCCTGACACAGTGAAAATTAAACAAGATAAAAGATAGTGTGTATACCAAAGAGGAAACTCCTTGACAAGCAGTGGTCTAGATGTGTTGACAGACCTTTATCACCTTTTGATTATGCTATTCTAAACAGATTGTCTGATTACAGATGAAAGATACCACAATATTTATTTTCATTCTGTCAAATGGAGAAACACTTTAATACATGCAGACACATATATACACACGTTGTATTTACATGCCTGCAATTTTATATTTGTTTCTGTTATCTTTCTAGAAAAAGGGAATTTTTTTTTCTTTTACCGCAAATTCCTTAAACAGAAGCTTACTGACCTATCGTCTTTAATCTACCCACATATAATACTATATCACTCAGGAAAACTAGGAAGTTTTAGAACATTTTCAGTTGTGTAATAAAACTTTACTTGCCAGGCTACAGACAAAAGGTATTTCTTGAAATGGATCCAGGTGAATTCCGCTTGCCAGTTTTTAACTACTCTTGAAGTATGAACAGCACATTTGCCAGAAAATATACTAGACTGAATCCCTAAGAGAACCTCTAAGTATATCCCATGCCAACAAAGAGAGAAACCAGACAGAGAGAGAAATCTGTAACTTTGATCAGCTGACCATACCTACACTGAAGTCACAGTTCATTAACAGCTGTCTAGCAAGAGACTTACTTGAATGTGGTGGTAGTATACTGGAAAAACGTTAATAGCTAGAATGAAGCAGGTCTCTCGCCGATGATCACTGCAGCATTGAAATGGATGAGGCAGTTGAGCACAACTTTTTCAGGCTAATGCTCCTACTTAAAAGCCCCTTTATTCAGAGGAACAGCTGGCACAGTAGAAGCTGCTGGCCACTGTGGTAGCCCCCGGAGCTGAGCCAGAGTCATAAACCTACCTGGGGAACTAGGTTCTTTACCAGAGGTACAAAGACAGCTTTTTTGGGTGCAGTTAACATTACAGAGTCTGGCTGGCTATTTCTGAGAATAAATACTGTCACCTGTTTGTTCCTCTGAATGTTGTAGATAGAACATTTTGTGCATGTACTTGACCAATAATCAGGACTGCACCAAACTTCGTATCTGATTAATTTTATCAATTTCTCCTCCTAATAAACAAAGCCTCCAAGGGCTCGCATAGGAGATAATTGTTTGGGCCAAGAAAGAAGGATGACTGTGAACACAGTTGGAAGCTAGGAGAGCAAACTGAAAACAAGTAAAAGTGAACGTAATTAGTGAAGTACACTTTAGAAAATTTGACATTGCGTGGATACTCAAAATGAGTGTGTCCCAAACACTGAAACAACATGGGAAAAGAGCCTAACAACAGAAGAGTGTGATACAAGGAGAAGCTAAAAAGAAGACTGCTCTAGTAAAGTCAATTATGCTGTGAACTACTTATCACCTCTAACACATATAATCTCTTTTCTTCCAAGAAGTTGGAATTCTCTACAATATATTTGAAACCCAGCATTACACAGACAAAAGGATAAGAACAAGGAAGTAAAGATATCTATTTCAGCATGAGTTAAAACTGTCCACTTCCGTAAAGGTTAACACCAAAACTTTGCCTTTAGATTTTACAAAGCTATAGTGTTTGAGTCCTTGCTACTTCTTTGGACTGGAGAAACTATCACCTTGTCTAAAGCTGTACGGAAATAACAGCAGAGAAAATAATATATACTTTGGCTATAATCTTTCTTTTGTAACTGGTACTGGTGCACAGTAGAACAGCGTCCCTTTCAAAAGCACACAGAAGTCCATTTCAAGTCATCATGAGTACTAAGAGGATGAAGATACTGAGAGAACCTTGTCTGTCTGACATGGGTGTAGGCCTCATTATCAAACCTTCTATATCATTACAGCCAGAAACAAGCCATACAACAAGACTATTCTGCTCACTTTATCAATTTTGTTATTTCTACTTTCCCGTGTCTCAACGGTGCATGCAATTTCCTTTCTTGTTATTGGTATGCAAATTCACCTGCTTCCAAAATAGTTCTTCTGAAAGACTGTTAGTATGTTTGAAATGCAAGGTATGTACACCCACTCGTCAACTGCACGAACTAGCTGTGGCAATTATAAATTCCTCTGAAGGGCAACAAACATTTGCCATAAATGGAGAATGAATTAATTCAGGCATTTGCAAGATATAGATTGTGGTTAGCCTACCAGAAGAATTAATTCATCTGATATATACCACAAGCTTGCCAACCTTTTTTTCAGAGATGCTTCAAGACCCTTCAAAGATGGACTCTTCTGGCAAACACCATCTGCCATACTCTCTCATGAGGATCCCACATGTCCTCTTTTTTATTTTTTAATGTCGATCATACCTCATATCTCATCTATCACATGAAGAAAATGAAGTTTAGGACCTCCAGCCAGGAGACAAGAACATGCCGGCATACCCACTTGTAAGACTTTCCCAACTCAATCATTTGACAGCCTTATGCAAGCCCCAGATGAGGGGAAAGGAGGTTAGAGCTTAAACTTTGGTCACACGTGCACCCTGCTGCTTACATGAAAAGAGTACAGTTCAGGCACAGATGGTTTCATAGAAAGTGAAAGAGAGAAGTCCTAACTAAATAATTGTTCAGTTGTAGAGCAAATTCAGCTTCCATCAATATCAAAAAAGGGTCTGTCCACATGAGCTACTGAACCGTTGCCGAGTGCCTTCAGTTTCCAACCATTCTGGAAGGGCTTCAGGGTAGTCAACACCACGCAAGATGAAAGAACTCATTAACACACCCTGGACAAAGATTCCCATGGCATGCAAGGAGGTGCAGAGGAAAGAGTTGTATTGAACTGACAAGACCGGATGTGTTAACTGTTTCAAGGAGAAATCATATCTGATTTGTAATACATCCTACTGTGTAACTGTAAACTGTGGCCACCACTTCCACTGTCAGTGCAGTATAAGAACTCAGCTCTCAGGAGAAGACTGTGTCATATTGTGAACCATGATGGTCTCCTCCTAGGCAAGCATCAAATGATCATTTCTGGTTTCCTCGTCTCCTGGATCCAGGTGATAGGCTTGTACTGAAAGAGCCAAGAAAGACAACACATTGAATAAACACATATGTACTTAGATCAAGAGCAGGAATCCATTGCTGTGCATGTAACATAGGCGGTCATGGAAGAGAACAGATAGCCAGAGAACAAATTTCAGTTGTGGAAAACCTGTAATAATTTTTCTTTGTGGTTCAACTTGGATGCAGAAGTTGACTGGCCCTGCTTTAGAGCTGCATAAACTTTGCCAGAGAATTGTGGTCTTGTAACACTGTCCTTTGAATGTTTCCTTAAATAGCTTATCTGATATTCTAGCTAATAGCTGGTAACAGACTGGAAATACTCACAAATATCTTTGCCTCACAACAGCTGTAAAAAAAGGTCACCATCCTCACTATTAAAAAAAAAACACCAAAAACCAGCAACAAAAAAACCCACCAAAATCCCACCTCACTCATTTCTCAAATAGCCACTTCTATCAGTAGTATGATATTAACCAAATTCCATAGCAAAAATAGGCAATAACCCTGAATCCTACTATTTGTTCCTTTGTTTCTAAGCTTGTGCACAGGTTGTGGATATTCAAACACTTGCAGAGGCAAAGAGCACTTCCTTGTGTGATTAGCAGTAATACAGTCACCTAACCAGACAGGAATAGACTCTCTAAATGCTATTACATTCTTTACAACTGTCATCTGTACTTCTGGATGTGAACTGCAACAATCTAATGCTGATGCCCTGAATAGAACTGGACAAAAAAGAAAGTTAATGAAAAACTAATTAAGCACACAGCCTTTATTCATACTAGCACAAAGACAAGACTGCCCATCTGCTTATTGTTATAGTCTAAGGTATGCGTCTGGAAACTCAAACAAGTCTGTGGAACAGGTGAGTACACAGTTTGCCTGAAAATATGATTGCGGTCAATAAGTACAAAGTTAAATTGTCAAACTGCTTAATACTGTGTTAAACAGTAAGTCATCAATCTTTCCACCTGCTACAGCATCTAGCAGGAGATACTGGTATATCATAGGTTTGCGCAGTTAGTCTGCTCTCCTCTTCTGAGGTATAGATACAAACAGCTCTGCCAAAGCTTCTAATTAGTAGTGTTCCTGTATGCAACAAGCATATATAAAACATCTATCAACTACATTAAAGTTTAAAAACATTTACTACAGATGCAAAGCTCATCAATTTCTTAAACCACACAGACAACATCTCTTACAAGTACTTTGATATGCAACAGTTAGAAAAATTAAGCTCTTGTGATAATCAAAATTTCCTTAATTTTCATATTTGGGTGATCGTCCTAATCAATCTACACAATCAAAACATAATTGCTATACTCCTGGGTTTTGGTTCAGCAAATGGAAATTGACCTAAATAATTTGGATTTTAAGTAGGATTTCTATAGCAAGTATTCCAGGTTTTTCTTATTGTGCTGTGATGAATACACCCATCTCATAGTCCAATCTCTGCAGTCGTTTGACCAGTTACTCTGGAACTTGGTTCTTGGTCTTTATTCATGGTCTTTGATCTTCTGTTTAAAACTTTGCTCAGTTTTTTAACTTACTACATAATACGCACTGTGATTAAAAAAAAAAAAATAGGAGAAAAGGTAAAAACTAGAAAGAAAGAAAAAGAAGAAAGGAAAGAGGAAAGAAAAAAGAAATACCACTGTTTTGGGGAGATAATATGACAGTTATAAAAAAAATTCACTCTGACTTCTAAGTACACAGTTGATGGCATGTGAGACTGCTCAATTTCATTTACCTTGACCATGATAAGGGCATTTTCTGAATGATGACTTCTGAAATGATCAGGGGCAGAGGAGTTGCTTAGTTTTGACAATACCAGTATCTTCACAGAATAGAACTGGTTTCAATGAGTCTGTTTTTTCCTTGGTACATTACATTTTACCTAGTTACTCAACTGTCCCACAAAGGAAAAAAAAAATTTAAAAAAGCATGTTTTATCTTTCCTGTTATTTATTTTCTGAATATTGAAAACACCCCCATTTGGGTTATGAATTATCATTTTCTCTTAAAACTCTCCAGATAATTGCTATTCACAATTAAGCTATTTATTGTGGGAGAGAACTCCCACAATTTTAGTAACAATATGAAGGAATGGAAAAAAGTATGAATCGGGAATGAATGGAAATAAGACAATGGAAAAATAACTTTAAAACATTTTATATTGTATATCGGGTATAAGTTCATATTTACTATCCCAGTCCCATGTGCAGTAATACATGTCTGACATTTTTCTGTATAGTTCAGGTATTCTGGCAAGATTTTCTTCCACTGAATAGTATGCCTTGCCCTTACTACATGTAAAGTGGGAGACTGACAATTATTTCAACAGCAGCAAGAAACTTTACAGTTGCTACAAACTCAGTTATGCTTTGTACTAGAGCAATAACAATCACAATTTGTGCATGCCTTCCCAAGAATTTCAAGAGATCATTTGATAAAAGGGGTTTGTTTTGCTTGTTTGCTTGTTTGTTTTGAGGATTTTTTTTTTTAATCCTATGTAATTAATTCATAAACTAAGTCCTTGATGTAACCATGACCTTTGGAGTAGGGTTTTGGTTTAGGGAGTACTCCTACATATATTCAAACACCTGCATTACTGTTGTAACTAATCTCACCATACAATTTTGCACAGGCTTTGCATACCCAATAAATATAAGCTTTTCACTGATTTTAATGAAGAGTGGTCCAGTGGCACAGGCTAAAAGTTCTATTTTGCTTGAAGTGATTATCCTTAGTTTAGCCCATGATTTACGCAAGAAGGAGGGATGAGAATGTACTCTAAACTTGTGCTGCAGTCCATACAATTTTATTTCATGTCTCTTCAAAGATGTTATTTTACTTTCAGTAATAGACTTCTAATGCAAAAAATGACTGTATAATACATATTACATGTGTGATCTTTCACGAAGTACTAATTTCTATAGTCTATCACAAACCTGCTTAGGGGTGATGAATGTGTTTCCAGATGAAACTAAGTGACCAGTAACAAAAGAAGCTACCAAATTAAGTCATGCAATAGTTTGAGGGGTTTCCCAGAAATGGATTTCAAAGGCAATGGGCTGAAACAATGAGTGATAGCAGTTGTGTGTATGAACATTTGCATGTGTGTGAGGGAGTGCACATATATTGAGAATCAGAGAGAAGATGGAAAGCCAACAGGAAGGAAGAAATCTAATAACCTGGGGAGGCAGGCTTGGAAACCAGTCTCCTACATTTGCTCTGACCTGTCCTGGTGGAAACAATCAGACAGGACTGCACCAAAAAACCCCACGATATACTTAGCAAGATCCAAATACGACAAGGCTGCAAAGATGATTTAACACAAACCTGTCAAGCATACTGCATTCTGCACTAGGTTCATATTGCTGACTACCACCTTACAGATAGAGATACTTTACAACTGTGGCATGTTGTGACAGCCTCCTCCTCTGTATATCTCCAAGCTAGTCACTACTGGTTACCCTCTTCTATTATGGATGAGCTCACGGTTATCTGCCCAGCTCCCACCATGGCAGGAGTGCAGGGTCACAGTGCTGCAGCTGGGCTACTGTGGAGGACTTAAAGTTCAGAGATTCCTGCCTGCAGCATGTATCCAACATGTCAGGTTAGCATTATGCAGCCCTTTCTTATCACATCTTCTGATGTGCCAGACACGTACTGCCATTCCATGTCCTGACATGTGGATTCTCACCTGTCTGGGAGTACCACACTTCAGAAGTCTGGTAGCTACAAGGGTCAGAAAGGCAGAAACTGAATAAAAAAATAATGTAAATGTAATTCAGTTGAAACTGCTACTACAACTCTTAAGTTTAACAGTTCCTCTGTGTCTATAACGCATCAGTTCTGGTTCTTTGTCTGTGATATACCAGACAAAAGGCTTCATGAAAAAGGTTTACGGTTGGGGGTTTTTTAGTTATTTTTATTGTAAATGTTTAAAAAATAAAATAGCCTAAAGCAATTGCTTCTTGAGTCTGTCTGCAAAGTATGATGGGTATGTTAACTACAGAACTAGAGGGGTATGCAATACTATTAATCCAAAGTTAAAAGATAATAAACCGGCCTTCCAGAATCAAGCAAATTAACAGAAAGTTTTTAAAATAAACATGATCTCTTTTTACTTGTGTAGTCTGTCTGGCAGGCACTGATTTACAGTAATCTGTATTCAGATCTGGATCAGGTTTAGGTTCAGTTGCTATGGCTCCCAGCTTTAAGCTCTCCTTCCACATTCACCTCTCTCTCCCATAACCTTTTATGACAGATTTATTGTTAAAGAAATTAAATTTTGGTTTTCTGGAGGCTGAAGAATAAGCAGTACTTTCCTTGTCCATTATTTAAAGCTCAGACAGGGCTGTATGCAAGAGGACGAGGCAGAACACGCACCATGAGACCATTTGGCAACCCTGGGTAAGCACTATACAGACCATTGCCCTAAGGGTACATACTGGCCAAACTTGGCTGTGGCTCCCGTGAGGTGCGAGATGCATCTCCCTTCCAACCTCAGATAAATTACACTTGTGTTTAAACATAACCACACTCCAGCCCTCTGGGCTGAGGAGTGTTCGCCTCCCCCTACTGTCTGCCCCCACTGCTCCTGGAGAGTTTTGCCATTGGTTTTAATAAGCTGAAAATTTTACTTGATGTGGATTTCTTATGAGAGCTCTTGCAATAGTCAAATTAAGAGAAGCAGTGAGATCAGCTAGCATTTAAATAAATATTGACAAAACTATTTGCCCAGTGCTACCACTATGGAATATACCTACTGAATTTATTAGTTACAAAAGGTGCTCTGAAAATTTCATCCTTTCTATAGAATGCCAAAAGCTATCCACCAAGCCTAGTAGGGAATAATACTTTCATCTCTGTTGTGGAATTTTGTTTGTTGGTATAAAACCTATAAAAGAAATGGTAAGAGATATTGCATCTGATTCTGCATCCCATTACCTCTTTTTGAAAACCACAGAAATCGAAGGATAAAATAACTTAAAAGTAGCAGGATACCACAACAGTAACACTGTAATGGTGGAGTGATGTTGTAGTTTGTACTTACTGTGATTTAGGATATACTCTACAGCCCTTTGGAAAGATTTATGGTAAATAGTATTATTTTTTTTTCCATCCTACTGATAGTGATACACTAAATAGTAAATTTAATCTACTCTCCCCTGGTAAATTTAATGTACTCTTTTACCCTTTTCACTCTTGTTTTCTTAAGCGAACATTAGTATACATGTAGACATATGTATACATCTACCAGAGCTGCACCATATTTGTGAGAGTAAGGATATTGCACCCTTCACCTGTTTACAGCTAAGAGAGTAAATTAAATGGGAGAAAAAGAAATTAAAGTGACTATGAATGTTCTCATTTATCTACCTATCTTCCTTAATAAAACTTTCTCCATGAGTACAATTTCTTCCACGACACTTATCATCAGATGAGCACTTCACACATTTTGCTCATACTGTCTACAAAAGACCTCTCACAACATTGAATCTTATCAACATGATGTACTGTAATGACATTCTCTCAATAAGAATAATTTATTTTATGAAGCTATACTTTTTTTTTTTTAAATAGATTTAAAAGTGTATCTTATGCGTAAAGGACAAGTCTCCTATCCAGATCATCTCAGTACTGAACTATGAGTCTTTGCTATGCTATGGTTTGATTCATTTGTTAGACAAAAAAACCCAACTCATTTAATTCAGCTTATGGTTACAAAGTAGTCCCTACTCGCGTAGAGCTGCATTACAATATAGAATAGCCACTATTGCCATCTGCAGCAACTGGCATAAATGTTGTTAGCTAGAAGGTCGAACCACATTGTTCATCTTAAGGCCATTTCTCTATTCCAGAATTAAGACATCTTAGTAAAGTCCTCTTGGAATTGCATACCTTGTAATTCTAGGTAATTATTTTAATATAGTACCTGCTGGTACTTTAGAATAAGGAGTATTTGTTCTGTACAAACATTAATATAAACTGTGATGTCTGATTTCATGCAGTTCAGTGTACCACAGTGGCATATGCAGGACATATGTCAATACTAGGAGGTTTAACTTAATGGATAATGAACACACAAATCAAAATGGCCCATGGCTAGTAAGCATTGCAAAGTTGGCCAGAATTATATACAGTATGTACACTTATTAAACTTTACTCATGACTCATGTAGAGTTATTAATACACCTTGAACTCTTAAGAAAATCTCACATATTTCCAAGAATCAACATTTCATATTTTGCATTACCCAGTATATGGTGTTTGACATCTTAATGCCTGATGTTGTTCCATTACTCTCAAAGCAGCAATAATATCTTTTGATTTCCTCATCTATGATATTAATGATAGATAACTTGGATTGCTAAGAGTTTAAAGATTGACCTCCGAAAGGGGTTGTGATGTTTCTTGTGTTGACTGGATTTTAGCCAATAGCCCTTTTCTGACACAGCTGCTTAGATCAGCAGCATCTGGATTTGTATGGCCATGGACAAAGTTATATGCTAGAGCCTTTCTTTGCATGTCATGTCATAATCTCTTGCCAGCAGTTTTGCAGGAATGCAGAGCTGTCTTTGACACCACCCTTTTCAGCATTATCACCCATTTTATGATGTCAGTGTTCATGAAGCTGAAGGGATGCTCAAACTCCTCAGTATGCAGCACTGCCATTTCTAGTGGAAGACATAACTTCAGAGGGAAGAAGATGTAAGACAAATCCAAAGCTGAAACACCAGGCTTCAGCAATGCAGTTGCAGCAGTATTTCGGTTTTTGTTTATGCTGTCCTGAAGAGTAACAGTCTCAGCATAAAGAACATGTAGTTATTTGCACAGAAACAAAATTTCCTTTGTCATTTGATACTTTCAAAAGCAAACCAGACAACGAAGCCACGTTTTATTAAAAAAAAGTTAGCAATATTTAATGTTTTAGTGCATTGAAGCTTGGGAACACAGTATTTAACCAATTAGCATAGCTGATATTGCTACATACACATTGTTTTAAACACAGGAAGGTTAGAAAAAAATATGGGAAATTTGCGTTGAAAGTGTATTCATCAATTTTCTTTTTGGAAATTAAAATAAACTAAATCAAATTAAGGTTACCTTGAATAAATAGTCCACTTAGTGGAACACTTCAGTTTAAATAATCTACTTTGAGGGGTATTTAGAATTCCTTTCGGAATTCACTTCTTACCTTCCATAACCATCAATGCCCTTTTAATAGCCATTTGTGGCTTAGTGATCACTTTCAGGTTCTCTTTTATTATAGAAATGACACTGTGAAAGTCCTAAGTGGTCCTCACTGAGTTCTAAAATTAACATTGAGAGTTAAAACATCCAGAAAATAATGTACCTTTGCTTAAAATGCATGTGGGCTTGTGAGAGAGAGGAATTTTTTTTATATTTTTTTTTTAATGAGTGCCCTCATTTTCTTCCAGTTGCTTTTCTTTATATCTTTATCTGATAGAAGTCTGGATGTGCTAATTCTGGTTTGTCCATTTTCCTACAAAAACATCATTCCAGACTAAAATATTGCATATATGTGCACATTTGAGTCCTGCAATTAAGACATGGTTACTTTTGAACTGCTGATTTGTCTGCTAGATTAGAATCCAGCTCAAACATTCAGAATATTATTCAATGAGCACAGCCAACAGGAGATAGAAGAGTAATGAATCTCTTACCTCTATAAAAGTGCGATCCTGAACACAGAACAACAAATAGTCTTCAACTTTATATTATTTTCATCAATTCTTGTCCAAACTTACGATTTCAAAGGTTGAATTTCAAGCCCTACTCATTTAGCAGGCCACATTTTCAACTCTAATGGTTAACTGTATAACAATTAAAATTAACTGAAGCTACAACTAAGACCTAAAAACTAAGGCTTGAAATGAAATCTAAAAGTTTATGGACCCGAGTGAACTATTTAGGACAGATGAATACTCCAATATTGTCCTGCATTCCTAGTTTTGAAAGTTGAACTAAATTACTCCATCTACAGAATGGACATAGGAAGGATTGAAGTGCTGTAATTCCCAGGTTAACATTACAAAGTTGGGCCAGTTTATTATGATTATTTAGTCTGACTCCTGCCACACATACGCCAACACAAGCAATAATTTGAAGCTGAACAATCTCTTAAAATCTTCTTGAAGCTGAAGCCTCTGCACTTCCTCTCCCACCATGAAAAAGCTCCTCAGACAAACAGTGTTTATCCGTCTATATGTAGGAACAGACTCAAGTTAAGAAAAAGTACTCTTCTTCTGTTATTTAACAACCATTGATGAACTATTTAGCTTTCTAGATAATATTTCTTTCCTTAAATTATAATTATTAGTCTTCAAACAAGAAAACTATAAAGAAGGAGGAATATGAATAATGGAAATCCTCACTTCAAGGTACAACATTCCAACATCTTTCTGAATTGCTAAAGCATATCAAAGTTAGACAATCCATCTGGACTCTGCTTAATTTTGAATTATAGAATAACGGCTGTAAACTCAAAAAGCCACAAGCTAATATTGTAACTTTTATATTTTGAGGACATGTAGTTTGGATTTTTTGTCAAAGTATTACAATTGTTAAGTTTTACCTCTAAAATCAGTGATTACTGAAAAAGATAGCATAATGTTCCCAATTATCAGTTTAATATTATTTTGTTAATTTTTACAATACATTTAGAAAAGATATCACGGGAGGAGAGTTTTTCACAAAAATCATTATGTCAAAATTCTTTCTGGGGAGCAGATTTCTAAGATTTTTGCAACAGAAAAAAGCTTCCAATCTTCCAAAAATCTCCACCATTTATAGAGTTAAATACCTTAAAGATTACTTCCTTGCCAACAACTTCCCTTTAAGAGAAAATATTAATCGTAAAATAACATTTTATACTGCAGTTTGATATATGCCAATTCTAGGTTTTCTTCATAGTGTTTTCAAATGAGCTGTTTAACAAACAATTTCTTTGGGCAGAACAGCAGTGATTTAAGATATTAGTGTCCCTCAACTGAACCACAGAAGTAACTTAACACATTTGACTTTTAAATGAACTGGTCTAGAAGTACTCAAATGATTTCAGTTTTGCATAGAACAACTTCCAGAAAAGAAGAGGTAACTGGGGAGGCCACATATTCACTCATTAAAGATACATACATAATAATTCATTTTCCCAAATTTTCACCAAAATCAACCTGTTGCCTTATTTTTCAAAGAACAGCTCAAATACATGCTTTTCCCATCTCATAATTTTTTTTCTGTTCCACTGACAGACATAAATTAGAACACAAGGAAACAGCTATGTGCTATCATTTTATGCATAACATAATTCGTCATGAGTCCAAAGTAAAATAATACCTATAGAATTATAAAGTATACATCAATAATGATTGGAAGAGTCAGATTTTTCTTAAATTTTATAGGAGAGAGAAGATAAAGCAATAGCTTTGCAGAGTCGCTGTTATTTTCTCCCTTTTTTTTTTTTTTTTACTTTTTTGCACTGTGTGAAGGTCCCAGTTTCGGTAGGTCACTGTTGTCCAACAGAAGGCCTGACAGTATGGAAGACTGAGCCCCAATTCAAAAATACTTGACCAAAACTGCTTAGTACAGTTTGACCTTGTTACATCACCTTTTTCTTTTTCCCATCTGAATTTTGACTTTTTTTTTCATTTTTCAGAACAAATACCTAATCTTAAATGAGCCTGCAGATCATGCAGATCAGCCTTGTCCTTCCCCCTGCCCCTTTTTTCCAGAAGTCCCAGAGCAGCACAATACTACTTTTGACCTACAACAAGAGTAAAAGAGGTTACTCGCAAATAATGGTGTATGCATTAGTGCTTAGAACACTGTATCTCTTGCTGTTCTATAAAATTTTATTACACATGGTGAATGGCATATTTGAATGGCTACTGTGGGATGAATAACTTATGTTTCAGCCATGATCTGAAACTCTTTCATTTAATTTGGGGGTGGTGTCTTAGTAAGCCATTTAATCTCATGGAGCATTTCCAAACTGAATCCTTTAAAGAAGGTGAGGATCACACCACAGGACAAATGTGGGAACTGGTGCTGTCTGGTAAGTCTGAAAAGTAAGCAAAACTTTCCGGAGAAGGGAGAGGAAAGCAGTGACCATCACTTGTGAAATACACACTGAAGAAAAGAAAAGATTGGACAAACCTCATGTAGTTATGTAGTCTTCTTCTTTAATAGAATAATTTGATTAGATGTGTACTTAAAAGCCACCAGTAAAAACTCTATTGTGCAAATGCATCAAGGTCTGCCTTCCTTCCAAGCTGCTGAGGTCCTGAAAGTGTACTTTTTCAACTTAATGCAATTTGAAATGAGTATATTGATTTCATATTTCTTTTGTTAGAGTGTTGTTGACCTTGGCCAGCTGCCAGACACCCCCATCCAGTCACTCCCTCGCTCCCCCCCTCCTCAGCAGGGCAGGGGAGAAAATAAGATGAAAAATCTCATGGGTCGAGATGAAGACAGGGACATCACGTACCAATTACCTCAGGGGAAAAACAGACTCGTCTTTGAGAAAATTAATGTAATTTATTGCCTGTTAAAATAGATTTAGACAGTGAGAAACAAAGACAAAATTAAAATGACACCTTACCCCCTCCCTCTCAGGCTCACCTTCGGTCCTTCATTCCAGACTCCTTTACCTGACCCTGCTCCGGCAGGAGGGGTGCCGGGGAAGGGGGGCTGCGGTCAGTCCGTGCCAGGTCCTCCCTCCTCAGGCTGCTCCCCTGGCCCAGCGGGGCCTCTCCCCAGGCCGCAGCTCCCTCAGGAGATGGATGTCCACCTGCTCCGGCGGCGGCTCTCCAGGGGACTCTCCGGGGGCGGCTGGAGCCCCCTCCTCCCGCTCTCCCCTCGGGGCTCGCAGGGCTGTTTCTCGCCCTCTTCCCCTCACCGCCGGGCACCGTTTTGCCCTCTCCCTTTCAGCTGCGCTTTCCCCGAGGGGCTCGGCTGTGCCCGGCCGCGGGAGCCGGCCGTGTCCGGCCCGGGGCGGCCCGGCCTCTCCTCACAGAGACATATATAAACATACATACATAAACATATGAATTCGTTAAAAATACATTACTGGTTCAAATTTTCAGGAAATACAAACTGTACAATTATTGATTGTTGGGAAATAGAGTCGGTTTCAACATCCTAAATGTTCAAAACACTCATCGGATTTTACATAAGCTTTATTCGAGAAGCCTCATATGCAAAAAAAGCCACTTTTGCCATGCTAGCAGGTAAGCACCTGAGCTTTCTCACCAAAGAGGTTTACCCAGTGAAAATTCAAGAGATTTTTAAGGAAATTAGTTTGGGGGATATCTTCCTTACCAGATAGCAGCATGGAGAAGCCAGTCAGCCATTTCCTGCATCAGCTGAAGCCTCTTTAGGGTCCATCTTCATTTTGAGTCCCCAGTACCATTACGGGACACAGAGCCTCCATGTTTCTTTAGACTTTCTCGGTACCACATACAAGTTTTTTTTTCTTCATGAATGTTATATCATTTTAAATCTGGAATAGTGGAAAAGTTCCACAGCAGTTGGAACTTCTCATATCTTTTAATCTAATAGTTGCTTAACCTGTAATAAAATTAGTTATCTACAGGAACAGCTTGTTACTCAGTGATGCTCGATACCAGCATAAATAAGAAAGACACATGCTGTACAAAAAGCAATGCATTTCATGATAACATCAGCAAACCCAGCATACCTCTGAAATTGTAGCACAATTATTTTACAGAAACACTAAAATATATATGAAGCAGATGAAGACATACTAAGCATGCTAAAATAGCTAGAGTTTGCTTTGTGTCAAGAGAGCATATGTAACAGCTTAAACCTGGCTTTACATTGCAGGTGGAAGAACAGAACCTGTCTGCACAGCAATATCTTACACTGACCTAAGCAGAGGCATTAGAGGTCATAGCAGTGTTGTTTGTCTTAATGTTTAAATCTGGTCTGTATAGTCTGAAGACACAATGAGGGTAAGGCTGTTTACACACTATTTTCAGTTATTTTTCAGCACAACAGATTTAATGACATCAGAATGAATTAACTGACACTCTCTCCTCCCCATACTCGCTGTTAATAGAAGATAATTCAAGTTGCACTTGAAAAATAGGACAGACCAGATTTATTGTTCCCTATGGAACCTTAATTCTGCTGCCCCATATATCCATTCTGTCCACTGAATGAAGCTGAAGTCCCGTGGACAAAATAGGAAATAAACATACTGCCAGGGACTCTTACAATTAAGACATGCTTCCTGATCACACGGTGGTTGGTATATGCCTATACGAATCACCAGTAAGAACACCACCATACAATTAGCATACATACCCTAAAATTTGCTTTGAAAAAACCCACACTTTTAATAAAAAAGTTTAATACTTTTAAACTTACTGTATGTGAAATAAGTTGTACAGGCTTAAACATTCAAACATGCATTTCTATTGCATGTGTAATTTAATAATTATTTTGAAACTTCTTACACACCTACGCTTCTCTGTATGGGAGACACTCTCAGGCATGAAGGCCTCCAGTGTACTTGTGACCAGTGTAGGGGAACAAGACCTTTACTGGGGCTGGTTGAAGTGTCTGCTTCACTTTTACATAGGTTTCTGCACAATCTAGGCTATCCACAGTTATATCACCCCTCTCCCCACTACTAGACTCCCCTGCAAGGGACTGTTTTTTTCATTTATTGCTTTCTAACTTATACGGTCAGCAGAGCCACCTTGCTGGTTATGCCACCCCATGACAATCTCCTTCGCAGTTAGTTGTTGCTACTTGGGTCACTACCACCTTCTGATCTCCCATCCCAAATGTGTTACAAGGATGAAAAACTGGAAACAGTTCAATTGTGCGTGTTTGTGCCTTTACAGCTGTAGTGGTTTCGGCTGAGATAGAGTTAATTGTCCTCCTAGTAGCTGGTATAGTGCTATGGTTGAGTTTGGTGTGAGAAGAATGTTGATAACACACTGATGTTTTCAGTTGTTGCTAAGTAATGTTTAGTCTAAAGTCAAGGATTTTTCAGCTTCTGATACCCAGCCAGCAAGAAGACGGGAGGGGCACAAGAGGTTGGAAGGGGTCACAGCCAGGGCACCTGACCCAAACTGGCCAACAGGGTATTCCATACCATGTGATGTCATGTCCAATATATAAACTGGGGGAGTGGAGCTGTGGGGCAGCTGCTGCTTGGGGACTACCCGGGTGTCGGTTGGCAGGTAGTGAGCAATTGCATTATGCATCACTTGTATATTCCAACCCTTTTGTTATGATTATTGTCATTTTATTATTGTTATCATTATTATTTTCTTCCTTTCTGTCCTATTAAACTGTCTTTATCTCAACCCACAAGTTTAACTTTTTTTTCCTGATTCTCCCCCCCCATCCCACGGGGGGGGGGGGGGCATGGAGTGAGTGAGTGGCTGCGTGGTGCTTAGTTGCTGGCTGGGGTTAAACCACGACAACAGCACATACCTGAACCATCAGAACAAGGCAGATATACTCCAGGGCTTTTAGGTACACAAATAATTCTGTGACAGTTATCTTTTGCCTTGTTTTCCCAGTGCATACCAGAATCATCTAGGGAGTTAGAGCTGGGCAGATGTGAAGGTCTCACTTAACTGAATGGTACTTTTGGGTAGGCTTTACCCCATGATCTGTGACTACTTCCATCAAAAACATAAGTGGCTTTGCTCATTTCCATTTTTACAGATCATCAAAACCTCTGAATACATTTCTAAAATGAAAAAAGGACTAGTCAGGAGACTTATAGGGGTAAAATATACCTGAAAAAAGTTTTATTATTATAGATATGCTTGGATCTTTGGACTGTTAGCCAAGGTGAGATTCAATCACATCAACAATAGAAAAAGAGTACTGGCTATTACTATCCTGACTGATTGCTTTAGACCTACTCACAAAATGACAGGGGAGTCTTTTCAAACTACAGTAGTAAGTGAAGACCAGAGAATAAGGAATGCCCAGTTGTAGTTGGAGGGGTGATTGCTACCCATTGTAGTTCTGAATGGCAGATCAAAGCCAAAGCAGAAACAACAATAGTATCTCACTCGCAAAAGAAAAACTAATTTCTACTACTTGTTACATTTTTAGCAAACAAACGAGACTTTACAATTACAAGGAAAAAGGGATTTTTAGAACTGCCTATGAGTTTAAATAAAATACCTTTATATATTTATAAAGATGATTTTAAAGGATGATTGCTGATTTGCTGAAGCCTGCTGGATTCTACAGACTTAGTCATCAAGGTTTTCTGACTTTGAATTATAAGCATTATAATTGTATATTCTGAACCCAGAAGAGCAAATCTAGATGGAACTAAGTCATTAACCTGAAGGATATGGCTGATTTTTCTAAACATCTATTAAAAAACATTATGAGTACTTGTTTATCTGCACTTCTATAAGCTCTCAGCATTGATTCTATTTATTTTTCTGCATCTAATTACTTTGCATAATGATATGTTTATACTACTGGCAATCTCTTTTAGAGTGGAATTATGCATACAGTATCCATATAGATCTGATCACAACTGAAGAGGGTAATACAGATATTATTAAAATAAAATGTTTTAAAGGAAAAAAAAGCTTCATAAAGCATTTAAAAAACTCACGAGCTTTCGACAAATAATGATCACATCTTTTGTGAGTTGGACGTTCTTTTTGAATATTCATAAAATAGTCATGAAATCCTGTCTTGTGGGAATTTTGCTATTCATCCCAATAGCATCAGAGATTCCTCCTGAATTCTTCAGCTGCGTTTATGTTGTCCTCTTTGTTCTAGAGACAGCTCTGACAACCTTGTGAAGACAAGACTCAAGTGAGATTTCCAGTGTCCTCAGATTGCATCTGGACGCTACATATTGTAAAGGCAACCTTTTCTGTGTTGTGCTGTTTTCTTTTGGTAAAGATATTATCAAATTAAATATATATATATAGTAGTGACGATAACAGGAAGGAAATACAATTAATTTTATTCTTTTTGAGATCAAAAATGAAAATGAGGGAAAGTTCAGAACATTTAAATTTATCTCAGCCAAGTCTCATGTCCTTCATTTCATTAGTTATCTGAAGCACTTTACTTTGTGGTTTACAAATAATTTTCCTGATGTTCATGTTCGGTGGCAAAAGGTAATAGGCCTAGCCATCTCTTCTATATTCTGCTTTATTCCAGGATTTGGCTACAAACTCACACTAGATTCTTTTTCCTTATAATCACATTTTTTTCTTCATTCCTTCTTCCTTCCTCTCACTAAAAGTGTGTGCACTCTTAAAGGTGAGGAAATGTCTTTCCCTTCATAATCGATGATGTAGTTCTCCTTTGAAATTAATTCCAGCTGCATATGATAATGTGATTCTGAGTAAACTCTTTGAAGTTGAGTGCAGTTTAGTATGTTGTCAAATACAAAAGTCATTTATCATCTCTGGGATGAGCCTGGTATCATTCTGCCCCCAAAACACATGAATTAATTTTCAGATTGCTCTTAGGCCAGTTCAGCAGGTGGCTGACATGAATTGGCATTACAAAGCAAAGAATGGAAAGATCACATATGGAAATCATGACTGATACTAACGAAAGTCAGTTTCATAGCTCAGAAATCAGTCCATCACACAGATAGGAATAGAGGAAGGAGAGGTAAAAGCTTTATTCAGGCATGCAAAGGCTCCTTCTTTTGGGATACTTCTGTTCCTTCTGCCTCTGTCCCAAAATAACATCCAGGACTGCAACTGTTTAGTTGTGGATTTTGCTCAGTACACCACACAAGCAACCTATGCCATTATATGTTTATGTTATTCTGCTTCTGTCATGCAACATACCTATGTTTTCAAGAACAAAGACTCTTTTGCAAACAAAACCGCTGAACAAAAGACTGGTTCCTGTTAACCAACTGAGCAATAATTTGGATTTAGGATTATTAGTGATTGCTTTCTGAATTTATTTTGCAATGCAGGTCTGACCAAACCATTCTGGTAGCACCTACTTTATTATTAAAAAGAAAAAAAGTATAAAAGATATATAAAAATAATAATTGCAGTTCTAAAGTATGTCATTGAGCATATCCACCATTTTTTCATTCCTCCCCATTGATTTCTCAGGCAAGGGAAAATGATAATTGGTGATTTAACTATGTTGTAAGACAGATTATTTGAAGGAACATAATACGTTTATTTTTGAGCTATAAATTTAAATACTCATCTTTAATAGTTAATAGACTAATACTGAAGTTTATCACTCAAACCTGTATTCCTTTTAGGTCCATGAATTTGCTTCAGCTGCTTGTTAATTGGTTTTTCACAGAAAGTTAAAACAGTTTGCAGGTAAAATACTAGTAACAGTGACGATATGAAAAAAAAACAACTAGGAGAAAACTGTAATTTCTTTTAAACAATTATGATGAAATTTTACAGAAACTTGATACAGAAAAGCTAGTGTCTTTTATGTTGTAGATATGATTTAACTTTGGAAAGAACATGTCAGGAACTGTGACTAATAATTTTCTACAGATCTGTGACCTATATAACTGGGGGCAAAGTTTATTTCAAAGTATTTTTTTAATATATACATAACTGTATAATGTGGAATAGTGTGGAGCTGGAGTAGAATTTTCTCCTGTTTTTCTGTGGTTTTCATAACTTGTCATATCCAAAATTTTTAAAAAGACATGTTCATATTTGCTTATTTATTGGTGCTGATATAAATAATAATAAAATAAAAAATAAACACAAATCCAAACATCCATATTTCTGATGTTTTTTGGCTTTCTTTTAAAAAAAAACCTTCAAACTTTTTTGCTTTTCGTTACTACACCAGAGCTTACAGTTTCATTTTACAGTAGTACTTGGGTTTATATTCTGTATATATATTCCAAGATTTTTTGTTGTTTAACATGAAATTGAGTTTGAACTGAATCTATTCCATATAAATTAATTTTGTCTATGTAAGGGAATGGTAAATGTATATGTAAATGTTCTTGCACTGAATCCTTGCTGAGAAATTTCGTCTCCATTCTATATACTTAATGAATGGGCTGAATTTGGTTTCTGCATCACAGAAATGTTCCATATGTTAAAGTATAAGGAGTTTGCTTTAATATACTTGTTGCTCAGTATAACAGTTACTATTAGTTGTTGTGTAACTCTCTACAGGAATGAGAACTTGTTCGATTTCAATGTTTAAATGGTATTTAGCCAGCTTAAAACAAGAATTGGGGGCTGATCATGAGGAAGCTAACAGCTTCCTATCTAGCTGTGATAAGATAAAAGGAGATGCTTGTTTTCATTCCTGATAGTCATTCCTTCATTTTCACATTTACTAGCACTCATTAATCATTTTTAATGTTTCTGTGAACAATATAAAAATGAGTTGGCCTCATGTTCTGTGGAAAATGTACAGAAGTGCCATTTTTAAGGTTTTAAGACTTAAGGTTTTAACACTTCATAAGACATTTAACTATGGTATTAAATTTCTCCAAACCTGGCTGAAGATTAACCATCTCTTCTTGGTGGCATATTTTAGATCATGCAAATTCAAGAAAATGATGGCCATAATATTCTACTAGTGGATATCAAAAATTAGTTCATATCTCTCATTTAATTGTTTTAAATGCCTACTTCCAGAGATTTATTCAGAGGACATATGGCCACTTAAGTTCTGCCAAGGTCATTCTACCATGCAATGTTCAACTTGCATGAAGTCAAAACAATTATTTGTGCAAATAGAGATATACACAAAAACTGAAGCACAAATCTGCTACATAAGCTACTTGGTAACATTTAATTGACTAAGAAGATTAGATTGGTACTCATGCAAAGGCTGATGTTTATCGCAGTGTCTCAGCACTTGGCAGAGGATAAATAAACCCACACATCTGTTGCATCTTTCTTTCATTCTGTCCATATCTCTGGTCCTCAGTGCCATTACTGTAATTGAAATGCTTTAACTTACATACAAGAACTTAAATGTATATTAGTTATACAGTGGGAAATGATGTACTGTTAGTTGTCCTGTTAAAATCTGTAAAAACACGACCTCAGCAGCATCTTACAATTACCAATGTGACAGCTAAGAAACCTAAGGACTGGTCTTCAGAAATAGCATGCCTGAAAGCAATTCCAAAAGCACACTCAAAAAAATTTTTGAAACCCTTGTTCATGATGTGACATGGTTTATCAGTATCTGAGTGTCCTTAAATTCTGGACAGCTGTGTTTAAGTATCACCTGGTTTATGTAGCTCTTTAAAGCACTGTCTGTATCAAGAGCTAGTAATGAGCTGCATTCTCTGTCTTTGCTAATGAGTTTGTACAATGAACAGATCTAGAATTGTGCACCCACCATGAAAACTTTATGTATTTAAAACTAATGGAAACTCAGAAGTGATGGAGGTCTCTTTCAATTACTGATCTGCCAAGGAAAAGCAGATGGGACTGTGAACTGTGTGAACATATTTGTTGACAACCAGACCAGGTCATGAATCATCCTAGGTCCACCCAGTAGAAGATGTATCATAAAGGCATCCGTATCTAACAGTGGTGGAAACTTTGACAGACAAGTGTCCATCAGCAAGGGAGACTCTCTTAGCATAGTTGTGGTTTTAGAAAATCTTTAAAGCTGTCTTTAATATCAGTAGCAACTTCAGTAACAGAAGAGTCTATAAAGGAAATCTTTACTCCAGCTCAGATTTCTGCCTCAAGGAAAGCAGTGACTAACAATGATACTTGTCAAGACGTTGGACCTCTGCTCCAAAATTTTATAAACTATTCTGAGTTAACTTGGCTTCAGAATCTGTTGGGTTGTCATGGTTTAACCCCAGCCAGCAACTAAGCACCACGCAGCTGCTCACTCACTTCCCCCCCACCCAGTGGGATGGGGGAGAGAATCGAGAAAAGAAGCAAAACCCGTGGGTTGAGATAAGAACGGTTTAATAGAACAGAAAAGAAGAAACTAATAATGATAATGATAACACTAATAAAATGACAACAGTAGTAATAAAAGGATTGGAAGGTACAAATGATGCACAGTGCAATTGCTCACCACCTGCTGATGGACACCCAGTTACTCCCCAAGCGGTGATCCCCCTGCCCCCACTCCCCCCAGTTTACATACTAGATGTGACGTCACACGGTATGGAGTACCCTGTTGGCCAGTTTGGGTCAGGTGCCCTGGCTTGTGTCCTGTGCCACTGGCTGGGCATGAGAAGCTGAAAAATCCTTGACTTTAGACTAAACACTACTGAGCAACAACTGAAAACATCAGTGTGTTATCAACATTCTACTCATACTGATCTCAAAACATAGCACTGTACCAGCTACTAGGAAGACAATTAACTCTATCCCAGCTGAAACTAGGACACGGGTAAAACAGAAAACACCCTGAAGCAAAATCAGAAATGTTCTAGAAGGTGGCAAAACCAGTTCAGGAAGTTCTGGCCCACCATGTGCCAGCTTCTCATCCTCACATTCCCACACTGTTCATGGAACTTCACTGGGCCAATGCAGTGTCTGTGGGACCCCATTGTAAATCAGATCAGGAAAATTTTTATGATTAGAAGAAAAAAAATCTGCAGAAAAAGTTATTTTTACATGGATCATTGAACTATCCAACTTACAGTTTAAATACAAATGTATAGACAATGCTAAGTAAATGAACAACTACATGCAAGAGCAAAAATGAGCTGAGACGGTACTACCAAAAGGAGCATTCTGTTCAATCACCCAAAAAGTAACTACAAAGCCTACTAAGGGTTGGGTGGGTTTTTTTTTTTCAATATATCTCTCCAAATATAGTAACTAATTTCTTAAGGCTGTCATTTATGTATTCTAGATTAATTTTCACTTCTGCTTTGTCTCGAAGGTTGTCTAATATTAAGAGGGATCTTAGTGCAGCAGGGGAACTCAGTTTTCTCAGGTTTTTGTCAGGGGAGTGTTACATGCACCAGATCGTAGTCACTTATATTTGCAGTGTCAAACACATACCATACAGTCCCTGAGAGTTTTTAGCTGCTCTTCCATGCTTCTGATTACAGAGAGACTCTGATTACAGACTTGCATTATTCAGAAACTCTTCACTGTGTTGCACTATGTGCTTTAGGCCACAGGCCTCAGTTTTGGAATTGTGACAGTCAGGCCTTCCCTTCTGAGGATTTTCATGTTCTTCCTTTTACCACCTTCTGAAATAGGTACACAAATTAGAGAATAGAGAGGCTATTACAGCACAGTATATTATACTTCCAGGAAGCCATTAGCCTTTGTGCTAGGATGCCTGATACAGGCATGGGCAAATCCTCTTTCCCCAGAACTTCTAAAGATTTTTAAAACAAGTCCAAGAGGGCTGAAGTAGCTTCAGGAGTCTCTGACCTTGGAGTTTATGAGCTTCCAAAGCCTTGTGAAACAAACAGTGCATGAAAGAGGGCCCAAACAGAAAAGCTGGAATTTGTATTAAGTGAGAACTCTCTACTTCTTTGATGAAGGAAGTCTGTATTTATGTTCTGAAAAAATATGGATCTTTTTTTTTCTCTGAGGAGCTAGGTCATTACCAGAAAGATGGTTGCTTTCTCTTTAAAGCACAGAATTTTATTTCTAGTCAAATACTATGTGTAAGCAATGAGAGATGGTTCATTAGAGAAAAGCTAGAACACACTATTTGGGATTGATAGCTTATTTATTACATGGTGATTAACTGGAATAATTTTTACATCAAAATTTTAATTTACACTTCTCTAAAGCTGTTGATTTAAAGGTGACTTTAGCATTCCTTGGTTAGCTATAGCTCTTTGCAAGTAGTAAATCTGTTTTGTGTGACATTAGGATAGAGTCTTTGTGTTATCTACACAAAGACCATTCCTAGTGTGGTATTTCTCCAGCACTAATGGTAACCATATTGCTGGTACGGTATTGCATATTCAAATCTTGGGTAAAAGACCTAAGACTTTTAATTTAAGTGGATGATTTTGCCAGATATCACAATTTCAGTCCTTGCTGGTGCTATCCTGTCAATATGAATAAGATGCGCTATAAATTATTTCTGTGTGTATGTGTGAATTGATGAAAGAATAACAATATTGTGCTCAGCATCATGGTGCATACCATGACTAAGAGCAAAATAAATTATTTGCCTCAGAAGTTAGAGGCCAAAAGAAGAAGTCTATTTTACTCAGACTTTGAATGACAGAAATATAAAACGTCATAAAAACACTGGGCTTACCCCAAATCTTTGTAGTAGATGTACAGAGGTAGCCTACATAGGGTAGATGCAGTGCTGACCATGGAAATAGTTATGTGATTTATAGTCATATGCCATTAACTGAATTCTTATGGTAGAGAAACAATTTGGCTAAAAAGTTTTGCCTCTCAGTAAGGTCTTGTATATATGTCCAACCCAGTGTTTTGTTTTGGTTTAAGTTAAATGCAGTCTGTAATACTTCAAATGTATGGAATATGTTTTGAATAATATCTAACCAAATAAGTTAATTTGACTTGAAAAAAGTACTATTTGCCCCATACAGACTTGAAAGAAGTGGAATACAAGACTGTGAGGGATTTGAGGATTATGTGGGATTGCTTCTTAAGTAATTACTTGCTTTCTACTTGATATTATTTTTATTTTGCTAGCAGTTAAAATCTCCACAAGCATTTACTTGTATATTACCTACATCCAACCTTTTTTCAGTATGAATTACTTTTTCGTATGGAATTGTGTCTAGCAGAGTGAGGCTGAAAACCTGGCAGAGGTTTTATTTCTCTGAAATGCTTATGATTATTACCAATATTTTTTACAGGTATCAACTGACACTATGCATGTACTTTGTGTGGAAGGGGATGATTTAAGCGCAGGACCATGACAAACATTTAGTCTGACTCTCAGTAACAAGCATAAGCATTGCAGGTGAGCGCAGATGATTTTTTTGGTGAATTTTCATGACAATGTATACTTTGCGTATGTAATGAGAATCCTGTGGTTAACAACAGCAAATATTACAGATATTATTTCTGGAAGTTATGGCAATGCATAGCGATTCCTAGAGGTAATGTATTGGCATCATCAAACATAATAAAATATGTAATCTATACATTGCACTGAACTGCTCATTAACCTCAATATTGTGGAACAATCAGTCTCTAGAAAAATAGGTTGTGATAATATGGATGGTAGCTATAGATTTATGCAAGGCCTCTAAGATGCAAATGGGTGCCAGATCTCAGGCAAATAAGATAATAAAATATACGAAAAATGTACCCACTAAGACAACATTAAGCCCAGATGTCATGGGAATGTGTTTTTGTATAATGTCATTAAAAGACTTCTCTGATTTTTTTCAAATTACAAGGATGAATGAAACTAATCCATTGGATAAGATATGGATTCTAACAGTTGTCCCAAACTGTAATATATTATGAATAAAAGTATTTTCTACAGTGTTCAGTGAGAATGTCCCCTTAACATAAAGTAAGCAAACTAAGAGTTAGGAAAAAAGACATCTTAAGCTTGTCCTTATAAAAGAAGGTTATGAAGTCAGAAAATATACAAAATGTAGGAAGAAAAAACACAGGAAAGGCTGATTAAAATGGAAAAATTTTAGAAGCCTTAGTCAAATCTTTGTTTTCAGCTTTTGCTTAAATAGAAAGTTAGTAAAAAATAATCAGGGTTTCAAAATATAAATTATTGTTGTTATTAACCACAAAAATACAGATAGAGATTTCAGTTTATCCAACATTATAATCCCTCAGGTGGTAATGGAGTGGCCCACTATGAAGTGAGTAAAATCTGATCAAGATACCAGGATTTGGCATGTTGACAGAAAATAAAGTGTTCAGCTCTAATGGTGCTGAAAGTGATACGAATATATAGACAGGTTTTCCCTGTCCTGAGTGTTGGATTGTATATATGCAATATTGCAAGACAAGAACATTCTGCTTCTTAAACAGGCCATTTTGTATACTTCCAAATGAGCTATTTACAGTGGAAAGCAGTATGTAAATCATCTTTACCTTACTGTACAAACTTTCATTTATTTTTAAACCAAAGCATTCTGGGGAAACTGTTCTCAAAATGCAGAAAAGAATATCAATTACGTTTCAGCTGCATTCTCAGGAGCATATTACTGAACAACATACTGTATGTTACAAAAAATTGATGAGGCAACAACATTAACTTACTGTCCAGAGATCAGAAGCAGAAAAACACATTTGTTCAATCAAAGAGGAAGCTTACTTTCTCTCTAAATTGATTTCAGAAGTATTTAAATTGGAGTTAAGAATTACTAGCAGTATTTCAGCTGTTCCAAACCTTAGAATATTCTATTTAGATAAGGTGGCTGAGCAAATTAAAACATAAAGGCTAAATTCATTCCAAATTCATATAACAGTCCCAGAGTCACTGAAAGTGCATTAGAATTAAATTTAATGCCTACAGATCAAATGGGAAATAATATGTGCACCAATTAATCAAAAGTGCATTTTAATGTTCTTCCATAGAACATCATGACTGACATCTCACAGAGACAAAGTTCCAGATTTAGAAAGAATGGTCTTGGCAACATTTCAACAACTAAAAGGTGTTTCCTCTCTCCCTCATCCCTTCATGAAGCTGCTATTATAATCTTTACTATAGGCAAATCTGTCTTCCCGAAAAAAAAAACTTTTCCTACATAATTTCAAGTAGAAATGCTCAAATGTATTTCAACAATGCTCTTTCTGCCCTCGGGAAGAAGGGGAAAAAAAGCAGTAGAAGCTGCTTGCCATCTGCTTGTAGCAACTTCCCCTGAATTTTAAAAACCAAGGATAAATATTTACTTTTCACCAATGATATTTAGTTATCATAGGGGCGTTTTGGAGGGGAAAGAGTATGAAAGGGACAAAATAACTCCAAAATCTAAGCCTTATGATGGTCTTTTCAGTTCCTATGTGGTCTGTGGGACCCATTCCCCAGTTGAGCAAAACAGTATGTTCACTTTAGATGATAGGCACTAACAGAATACAAAACCTGGGGTAGAAAAGCCACCCAGGTATTTAGCTAGTTTTCTCAGTATGTTTTGCAGTTTCTACTAGTTGTCAGTCTGCCAAAGTTGTATCACTATCCAGTTGTCAAGCTAGCTGGTTCAAAGCCTATTTATTTAAAGTAAGCTGTTACCCTTTTATATCCCTCAGGGTAGTGTTTGGATGGGCTGTGCTGGAAATGCTGCTGGAGGCATATTTTTCCAGGTATTTTATCATGGCTTCACCTGCCTGTCTCTGAACATTGACTAAAGGTACTTCTGGTCTCCAAAAAAGGGAAGTAAGCTTAGCTGTGTGTCTAATTATGAGCACATACATAACATAAAAATATTCTAATATGTGTTGTAATGCATTGATCAGGGGAATAAGCTTACCCTTGCCTGAGTTCTTCTTCTGCGACACAAGTAATTGAGTTTCAGGGACCAAATCCAAATGCCACTAAAGTCAGTGGAAAAATTCCTATTGTCTGCAGTGGTCACAAAATCTATGCTGAAGTGCTGTAATTCTTTAAGTGGTTTGTTCTGGGGGTGGTAATAAAACTTAATTTCCTCTTTCTTTCAATTCATCTTTATTTAAGTTTCTTCCCCCTATAAAACGTGTCCAAACATGTAACATGGAAGCAGCTGTGTTTTTATTAGAACTATAAAGTATGGTGTTAACCAATTAGTAAGAGTGGAAAAACAGAGCAATATTATAAATCCTATTTTGGCAAAGAAAAATGTTTTGTGAAAGTAGAAAAAAGATAGGAGAGTTGCAGATTGATTTGGAGCTAGAAGTAGGAACAACTGAAGATATCATGTTGGGATCCCAAACTCTTTAGATGTATTATCATAAAATACAGAATACTTCTGCTCAGCAGGCATAAAGGGAGAAAGTTCTCAATACTTTTAGCAAGTTGAAACTGATGTATGTGTTTCATGATGTTATAGAATAAATAGGAGTGAAAAAGGTTAGCCTGGTCATCTAAGACAAGCAATCTGAAACACTTCATGTTTACAAGTAAGAGGTGAAAACTTAAATAACTCTTAGGCTTAAAGAGAAAAATATATGGAACCACATCCTCAGGTACAGTAAATGGGTTTTGAAGTCAATGGAGCTATGTCTCTGAAGATCTGGCTAAGGAGTTAGTTTCTTCACATTTTAGCCCATTATAAATGATGAAAAACTGTTGAGAAAAATGATTTCACCAAGACAGAAAACTGGTGTAAAGAAAGAATCATTCCTAGAGACCTATACTTTTCCTGGAGGCAATGCAGTACTCAAAGTATTTGTATTCGCATGAGTAGTGTCAGTGACTGCAAGAGGATTACAAGTGAATCAAGCCAAGCACGAACAACACTATTTTCAAGATCAGAACCTCAAAGCTAGCATTCCCAAATGTAATTTTTAAAATTAATTGTGTTACAGATGAAGACCATACAAATGGCTGACAGTAAGTCCTTATTGTCATTACCATTATCATTAGTAGTGCAGTAGAGAATGGATGCCAGCACAAGGAAGCAGGCAAAATAATGTTCAGAGTTAAAATCCATTCACCTTGTTCTTCTCACAGTTGCAGAGATACCACTGCTATTTATGGAGATGTTTTCACAGAGTTCTGTTGCTGATGTGTGTTTGTGGGTTGTGTGAAACAAAATAAACCAATAGAATAGAATATTTTAAAAAATCACAGATGTCAAGGGATTGATGCATTAAATGAGGACCAGAGCCTTTGAATGGGTCTGAGAGGTAGCAGTATATGAGAAATCTGGAGTTTACACCATGATAATAAAGATTCGTTTGGATTTGTATTGCTATCAGAGAATACCAGATGTTAAAGATTTGATACCGACTCTTACGCAGCCACTAGTGGTTTGAATGCTGACTACCAGTATGATGCTATATGCATATGTAGATCAGGATGACTGTTATTGGAGGCAACAATTTTTAATCTACAGTGCTGTTCCTTGAGCATATATGAGTTTTGTTAAAAACAGAATTAAAGTTTTGAAAGCACTTAATTTAGGAAGTAAACTCAAAAACAATTTTTCATTGAAATGCAGAGTTTTTATAAGGCCTTTAGGGTTTTTTTCCTTTTAAAATGTCTTTTCTCTAAGAGATTTCAGCTTTTCATTCTTATTCAGGACTGCTAGCATCTACCTTAATTAAACAAATTAAAATTCAGAATTTGTTATGAGACAAAGATTCTTAGATTTAGCAGGATTCTGGTCCATAATACAAGTTGATGAAAGTGGAAAATGTTACTAGACTCCTTCTGTCAAAAAGATTGCTGTAATCATATTAGTAATAGTAATATAGTGATGAGTACTTAAGAATAGAAGAAAGTCAAATCTTCCACAAATAATCACAAAGTATGCTAGAAGATGATATTATAAAAAAAAATTCTCTGAAAAACACACCATTGCATTCAAATTCTAGCAGACCTACAAACACCAACTGACCATGGCAGGGTAAAAAAACGCAACCCGCAAATTCAAACCCGTTGCTACCATCAGTAAACCCTGCTCACAGAAGAACTATCTTAATCACAGTTTCTCCACATGCACACCCCACAATGTGGTACATTGTGTCCCATGATCCACAGGCTTTTGCAGCTTGGATGGATGAAATTAAAACACTGGCAGTGTACCAGAATGTACTCATTCAGGGACCTCTGATAGGACTAGTCATTAGGAGACATTATGGTTTTTTAAAGCAATCCCCCTTCTTTAACCTGTTAGTTCAGAGTCTCAAAGGAAACCTACAAAACCCCCTTACAAAACAAGCCTAAAATATAAAATGTTTAGCTCATCTGGAAACTAAAACTCATGAGCTGGAAAGAGGTGTGGATTTTTTTGAACATGAGTGCTCCCAGCTAGTGGAAAAAATGAGATTTTCTGTTTCTGCTTTAGGCCTGAAGAAGGGCTTGCATACTCAAAATCTTGTCTGTTTTATTCAAATATGTCAAGTCATATCACTAATGCTACCACTTTCCCCTGGTAACCTGGCCTTTTAAAAAACAGTGTAGGATACAATTGTAAGAGTCAAATGGGATTTTTAATAAAAATAATGTTTTCAGTTCAGTGACAACTTAAAAAATATTCCATTGAACACCATGATCTGGGAATTTTTTTTCTTACTAATGTGAGAAAATTCAGATTAGACCAGTCAGTAATTGCTTATGACTTTTTCATAGGAAAATGCCAATTCATGAAAAACGTCAATTTCTGAGAAAAAAGTAATTTTCAACAATCACATGCTTCATTTTAAAAATTAAATATGACCATTCTGCTCTGATATTTTTTGAGGGGAAAAGGTCCCAATTTTTGTTTTCAGATAATTTAAAAATTTAGCCTTCTATATAGTAAAATATTTTATGATAAAAACTTCAAGATAAAAAAAAATTGATTGTCCCAAAGTGAAGTCTGTCTGTTTCTGCATACGATTATTTTAAAATGTTGCTAATTCAAGCCCCCAACAGTTATTGTTGGACATGGAAACTGTTCTCTTCTATTTCAGACATGAATGTGGCAGCTTATTCCTAAATACTACCAAAAATATCAATGCTTCCACATATTGCTTGAAATAAAAGAATTTATAACATATACTGAATAGCTGAAAAGCATTACATTGTCTGTACAGCTATACTTGTTAACATCAGCTAAGAATAATTTTGAAGTGGAGTGTGGGGAATACAGGGAAATAAGAAACTCTATGATGCAGTTCATATCTTAAATAAGCTAAATCAGTCTTTGATGAAAGCTATTTCTCCCAGCTGACTAAATAAGAAAACTTCCTAACTTCAAATCTTCAGTCAGTCACTGGTGTAAAACATGTGGTGTATTTCCTCCTCACTGATATTTAGCCATCAGTTTTAGATTGTGCCTGCTTTTGGAAGTGCAGGAATGTCACAATTTCTCTATGGACAAAAGCTTTTATTACTACCAAATCAAATGCCTCTCAAACTTATTCTAGGAGAGGAATGAAATTTAAGCTTTACTTGGTGACTGTAGACATGAACAATCAGACTGATTGACTTACCTTTTGGGAAACCATTTTTGCTATTCAAGATCTAACACTGCTGCAGATGGACTACTTAGATCAGCAGTAGAATGAATATGTTCAGAAAACATACTCTGATTACAAGAGGTTGCTAGCATGAGAATAATCAACTCAACCAATCAACACTACAGCCAAGTACACACACACACACACGTACGTTCCATGAGTTTATAGGTCTGTTCTGGAAAATAGATTTAGGAGTCACAGTATATGAATAGGTGAATATTTGCCCTTAGCACAACAGTGTTATGGAAGATGCTCCTTTGTTTTATATATCCAATTCATATAGGATTTGGAAATTTATATTATTCTTGTATTAAAATCTGTGAGTCTTTTATATGCTCAAATGTCTGTGAAATGTTTGTTCTCTATATAAATAATCATTCATGTGTAAATTGTGACTTTTGCATGCCAGCAAGAGTTTTTATCATTTGTCATTTGCCATTTCATAGTCACTAACACAATTTTTAGAAGTGTATTTCCTCTAGTCAAGGAGCAAAAATAGCACAAAATTACTCAGGTGATTGTCTAAGTGAAAAGTGAGTATTGATGAATGAAACACCCATTTTCAGAAAAGAGGATTCAGTAAGATCAACGCAGCTGTAAATTAATCACGTGCCCAGTTTGTAATGAATAATTTCACATTCTGGAATGTAAAATGTTTATTATTTGCTCATCTGAAAAGTTCTTTTAGACCTTGAACTTGGTTTTCAGAGAAGGAAAGTAGCATCTAATACTAAGCTTAAGTTCAATTTTTTCCAAGTTAAAAAAATTAAGGATTGTTTTCTACAAATCTCATCATTTAGCCATTAACTCCACAATGTCTACAATTACTAATTCATTTTCATAGTTGCTTCTTATGGTAAGATAGAGAATAAAATTTCCTGAAGTTTACATGTACATCTTCTGTGAATACTTCATATTATGCTTCATTTTGTTTGCTTGTGGTAAACACCTGATGAATCTAATAGATACCAGTTTTATTCTTAGGAATGAAAAATCTTGTTTGAAGTTGTAGTACTACTCATATTTAACTGTCTCAAACCATCTAGCAACTAATTAATATTTTATAACTGTGACTATTACCTCAAGAATTGTCAGGAAAAATTAAGGTGTTTTCAATGAGAAAAGGGCTGTCTTACTGGCTGTATTGTCAAACACTAAAATGATATACAACCTGTACCTGCAGAACTGCTGTTATGTTGTCTGCATGTTTGCATAGAGTGGATGGTATGTGTTACACTGGTAACCCTTAAAAAAGAAATCAAACTATTTACACTGCCACGAGCTTGTGGTTAAGAGGTAGGTAAAAGCTCAAGTTCAGACATCAGAGAAGAAATCAGGATCAGTCATATAACGTGTATAGATAGGAAAGCATATCTGAAATAGGGAAAGCAACCAGCTAATATGTTTCCTGAGTATTAAATGATTATTTATTTAACAAGTCTGTTGACAGTCCTTTTTTTTTTTCAGAACTGAGAAGAAAATGAACATTTGTACTGTGCCTTGATGAAAATGTATAAAGGGAGAAACTGTTTTGATTTTAAAGGAAGTGCTTATAAAAGAAAAAATGTTATTCACAGGATCATAATATATTAGAGAAAGGTGTAAGATTTCCTGTTAGACCTTAGACACCTAGCAAGTGTCTAAGAATTGAATCATTATGATTTTACTGTGAGTATCAGGTCTCAGGCTGTGTATTTCAAATTAAGTGGTATAGGTCTCTGCTTTAAAATGTAACAAAATAAAAATACTTTTACATAATTCTGTGAAATTAATTTTTAAATGATGGCTAGTTTTCCATATAAATCCAAGTAAATTACTCTATGCTATATGGCTATTTTGTCACAACCAATAATCTTTCCTATTTACTCTTAAATAGGTAAAAATTCTAATAGCTGGAGAGAGAAAGTAATATTAGATAGACCTGTTAAGCTGTCAGCTAGAAAGAAGTAACTGTCCTGATATCGCTGTGTTACACGTGAAGAGAATTTGGCCCCAAATGCTACACTTGTGCTTCTCTAGATAGAGCTGGTCAGTCTGTGGACAAATACACTGCCCTTATGGAAGCACTTTGCCATATTTTCTGTCTCCATACATACATTAGTGTAAACAAAAAAGATTTATAGCAATATACATTATTACTACCTCCTCTATGGTTCATATAAACAGAAACTGTTGGTCTGTTGCTTAATCAGATGGCAAATAGGGTATAGTCTTCTACTTAGAAATATTATCGCTTGAACTGGAACTTCAGCCGTGTAAAAAATCCTCCTCTTTATTATTTATTATTCCTGCTATTCAAAGCTTTTCTCTCACAGAAGAGATATGTATCTGCCTAACTATGGAGAGAGATATATATATTACTATACGCATAAATGCAAGTATGTATTTGCTTCCAGAGTGGGATTAGTTTTAATGAGAAATGAGGGGAGAAGAGAAGATGGTATCCACTCTGTATTGTTCAAAGAAAAATGTATTTGGTGTTGTTGGCCCAATATAACCTTTTCTTCTGTGGACTACTACAAGCATAATTAGTTATTCTCTTTTTCCCTGCAGAGAGTATTAAATAGCCACTGAGTAATCTGATTTACAATGGAGGCAGGGTAGACAGTAAAAAGTAAATTAATGAGAGAGTTTTATAAGTAATGACTAGCAAATTATTTTTGTGACAACTAAACTGCTGGCTTCTGTGCTTTAAGAATTTAAATATTTGTTAGCAAGTTTATTGTAAACCCTGATCAAAGTGAAGGTTGAATGTCTAGACAAACATTTCTGTAGCATATGTCCCTCCAGATGGGCAGAAATTCTAATGAAAGAGACTGAAAATAAGTTTAGCCATGTTTTGATCAGACTCAAACCATATTTTGATCAGATCCTGCCATTAAACAAGTGATACATGTACATGAGAGACCTTTCTACTTTTGCTCATGCTTTTAATTACCCTCTTCTAAGTAAAAAAGGAAAAGTATAATAACTGAAAATCTTCCATTTTTTAGTATTATTTTAGTGTATTTAATGACTTCACTGCTCTTGAGAGACTTCCCATGCTCACTTGGTCATATTCTGGAAAGTGATTGATCAGGGCATTTGCACCAGCCCATCCTCCAGTGACTGGAAAATCAGAAATGTGGTATAAAAATGGGAAGCACGAGTGACTTTATCTACTAACCAGATTTTAATTATTGAAAATTTGATATTAAGCTAGTTTTTTACAATTAATTCAAAGAAGTTGAATAGACAGAATTTTCTCATTTCATCAGTACTTGATCGGATTTTGTCTTCATAAAATTTGTGATAGGCAGTATAGTTCAGAGAAAACAGTGGCATTTAATCACAGTAGATGAAAGCGACATAATCTCTTGGAACAGGAAAGGACAAGTTGGAGCATTATGTATAAATTATTACTAGTTAATAATCATATATACAGGTAATTACTTTGTGATATCATTTGTGCTTTTCAAGAAATACTTATTAAATTAGTATCTTCTCAATACCACTGTTGGCATATGAATTTCCTACAAAAATATTAAATTATAAATTATAATGGTGCTAATTTCAAGTATTTCTACTAAAATTTTCATTATATATATAAAAAAATTATGCTATATTAATTTCTGATAACCTTTACTGACAATTGGATTATATGAAAATAAATCTTGATCCAGGGTTTATAAAGTTCATTTTTCACTTGACATTGTAAATCATCTTTCAAAGACAGTTAAGCCTTGACTTAAGTGCTTTGTTGCATGAAGGCCAAACCAAACAAACTTAAAAGGGGCAGATTTCTTTGTGTCATGAGCATAACATAGAACTAACAAACAATAATTTTGTTTTCAAAATTTTCATATTTATATATCATGAGCTCATATTTATATAAGTAAGATCACTTTTATATTACTGACATGTTTTACGTAGCTACAACCAAAAATATGAGTTAGATAGCACTACATGTTTTTAAAACATCTGTGGGTGCAAAATTAAAATCAGACTTTCAATGAGCAACGCCAGCACTCAAACGTATGACATACTCCCTAAGCTAGACACAGGTTGAGATGTAGTTGAGTGAACAAATTTATCTTCTTACTTTTCCAGACTTTGCAGGAGTTCCCAGACAAGCAACTCCTACAAGAAATACTAACAAAGCTTTATACAGGGATAAGGAAATTACCCCTCATGGAAGTATGGTGGTTTCTATCAAGTGCTCAATACCTCAGACGATGCTGTTTCAGTGTATACAACTAAAGAAGTCTTTTAAAGTAACTTCACCTAAAGCAAAAGCAGTAAGCTCCATCTTAAAGGTGCCCCCCTGAGACAAAGCTTCATTAGATTTGTAAAGAGTAGTGAATTAAGAGTAAGTGTAACTTGTATCTACCCTGTAAGACACTGTAAGACTGAATCTATTACCTGTTTGTCCTGGGACAGCCTGTCCCTTGAAAGGCTGAATGAACATGCTTCATCTGTGAGCCAAGACAGTGTCACGAAGGCGGCCTTGGAAAGTGTGTGCTTCCACAGTCCTTGGCTCTACGTGAGCATTGCGGTGCAGTGAAGGTACAGAAGTAGAGAGGGTGTAGCAGGAAAACACACTGAGAAAAATAAAACTATCTTTGTGCACTTTCTTGAGGAAAAGGGGAGAAATTTGCTTACAAAATGGTGACGGGGGAGGAAACAGGAGGTAAAAAAAATTAGTGCCTTGTTAGTATTACCCAACTTGCAGAGAAACTACTGCATTTAATGAGCAATCAGAATGTTCATTTAGTCTAGTGCCAGATCTTGTTTTCAAGGAGACATTTGTGTGCTTAGATTGTTAATTAGCCACAGCGTCTATAACCATCCCCTGCATGTAGGATAAGGGGAACAGAGTAATTGAAGCACATCTAGACTTGTAAAATCCAAAATGAGACTTTGGGGGAGGGAAAGAACCTGTGAAATAAAGGATTCATGTCCTTCTTTAGATTTATGTGAATAGAACCTTTGACAGAAAGAATCAACACAGATACCAGCCTTTAGTGAAACATACTGGAAATGAAGTCATCTTCTTCTGTTGTTTCTTGGAATCAGATAATGGAACCATACCCCATTGATTTTTAAAAATTTTTTAGGAGATGTTAGTATCGTGCTTACTGTGGCAGGAATTCCAGGCAGAAAGGCTGGAAAGACTGGCCAATCAGGAATGCATTTGATATGAGTTCAATATGTAAGGTTTGTGAGTATACAGTTACATTTGTGAACTCCAGCAGGGGACAAAAAAATTAACATATAAACTGTAGTGATTTAATTTGATGACAGGACACGCAGAATATAATAAAAGAGTGCATATGCCCAGGTTCTATTTCTTTACAAATAAGACTTTACGTAATTTGAAGGAAGGTAATTAAAGTGTCCGTGCCTAAAGTTACACTCAGAGTATCCAGTTCCTTTGTACCGATCAAACTGCAGTGTCTTAGATACCTATCTGACCTTTTAGAGAGGAAGTGAGTAGTAGGTTATACCAATTTTTCTCTTAAGGACATGCTTTGTACATTGAATACATAATACTTTATAACAAAGAAGAAAATAGAAAACATTTTTTTGTAAACTGAATTGTCACACCTCACGTGGGAAATCAATACGGAAGCATAATCAATAAGCAAGGCACCCTTGTGCCTGGTCCAAACAACGTAATTAAGATTGCATGTTAGTTCTTTCTCAGCTTCTTGTCTGGAAGGATATTTATCTCATTCGTGTTTCAGGTGTTTGCATGCAAGTCTGCAGGAACTAAGCATGCACTTCTGTGTCATTTTTCAGTAGTTGCTGTCATGAGGACATGAGGACAGGACAACAGGAAGGGTTCTCTTGGGTTACTCTGAACGGCTACCCATTGCATCACATTTCAAAGAACTAAACAACTCCATGTACCTATAAGTGAAGAAGAAGGGGCAGCAAAACATGATCTATCATCCCAGCCTTTGACATGGCCAGCTAGAGTTGTTGGCAGGATCCAAAGGAAGGCGTTTTCTGTGAAAGTGAAGAAACTGGGAACAGGGGAGGCTTCTGAATGCTGCAACTGTCCTAGTCCACCCATGGTGTTCTCTGCTAGTCATTGAGGAGATGAGGTGGCATCATGCTTTCATTACCGCTTTCTGCATTATCCTTTTGTAGCATGAATCTGGCATGGGATGCCTGTGGGGTCCCAAGAGGCTCTTTTAGGCAGACGTATATCTTACTGCTGATGTACTAAGGTACCAGTAAATAAGAAGACTGGGCACTGTGTCTGGGCCACACAAAATGCTGTGGAAGGATCAGCTCATGCTGTCTGGACCAGGCTTGGCCAGCAAAGTTTCCCCCTAGCTTTTCCACTGGGCTTTGTTCCCAGGGCACTCCCAAGTGCATTTCATGCTGAAAGCAGTGAGGCAGGTTGGGAAATTTGTCATCAAAGGATTGGACAGAGGCATTGTACCAGCATTATGTACTTACAGACTACAGAAGCGTGTTAGGTGTTGGTGACCAGGTGCTGGCAGGGCGCTGCAGGGATCTTTGTGAGAAGAGGCCAGGACTGCCCCGTGCTGGAAACGGCCAGTTCCAAACAGCTCTGGCAGACCAACTGCAGGACACAGTTGAATCTATTTTAATTGATAGTAAATTAAGTTAATTTTCCCCAAGTTAAATCTGGTTTGCCTGTGATAGTAAGTAGTAAGCAATGGCCCCGTCTTTATATCAACCCATGAGATTTTTCATCCTATTTTGTCCCCCTGTCCTTCTGAGGAGGGAGATTGAGTAAGTGGCTGGGTGGGCATTTGGCTGTTTACCAAAGCTAGCCCACCACAAGAAGTCTTACTGTCTAATATTAGACAACACACCTACTTATCAGTGTAAACAAATTTGTTGGGTGGGCTTTACATGGCTGTGTTCAGAGCCTTGAGAGTTCCAGGCAAAGTCATCAGCAGCAACGTCAACCTTCTTCCAGAAGAACATGTTTAAAAGTCCAAAGTAAATTTAAAAGAGAGATAGTGATACCAGTAGAGCAAGGAAAGAATTCTGAATGGGAGATACGGAGGATCCAAAAGAACTTAAAGAATCAGTGTCACAAAACTAGCTGTCCTATTGTGATTGCCTTCAGTAAATTAATTTATTTTTGTTCTGAGCACTTTACTGTGTGTATGTGGTTTAATTCATCTCTCTCATAATTTGGGTGCCTTGTCTGAGGCCATTATAGTCTTGTGTTACTCATTTAGAACAAACCTGATTGCCTTCCTCTTCTTGATGTAGTTCTTCAGATATGGTATCATCTTAGAAGCAACATGCAGTGATGTTTCTAGCCAGTTTTTCTTTTCATTATACTGGAACCAGCACTGTATGCCTTTATTCTAGATGAGATTCTAACAAAACAAACAAACAAAAAACCCTGAAAATTTAGAATTCAAATGGCAAAATAAATTTGTGAAAAGTGAAAACTGGAAATTAGAATAGTATGGTGTAGACCAACTGTGGAACCATTATCCTCTGACTAATTTTTCTAATCAGTGAAAACAGGGAATAAGCACAATGAAAATGAGAAACGGGTGAGTGACTGTTATGACAGAATTTTCAGTTTTCCCCAGTGGGATGGCCAGTTTTGGAAAAGGCTTTCAGAGTTGGTCAGAAGATAAAAATAAATATTTCCTGTAAAGGAAGAAAAATTATGAAAAAATGCATGTTTTGTTTGAATGCACAATTGAGTCTTCATCAGTAAAAAAGTGTCATCATCTTCAAAAAAGTGTTAATGTGACAATTTAGGACAACACAGATGCAGGTTCAGTGGAGCACAGATACAGAAGTAAGGGCTACCAGAGTTACCTCTGGGGTAATAATCTGACGAGGATACTGCACCCGTCACTGTAAGTCAAAGGATCATATTGGTCACTCTCTAGTCTTTGGTGGCTGGGTAGCAGTGTCTAGATAACAGCTGAAAAAAAGAGTAAGGAAGTGAGAAGGGAAATGGACTATTGTCTCTTAGGGATTACCTCTTCAGTTATTAGAACTCTGTAAAACTCTGCAGAGAGTGGAGATGGAGACAGAGAAGGACTGGAGAAGGGGAGAGGGAGAATGAGAGAGCAAAACTTCAGGTCTAAATACTATTTTCAAGCTGTATAAAAAGGGTCAGATCTCCAAACTCTGCTCATCTGGAAAAATGGCTGCCTAGTGATGAGTTCAAGTTAGAAAGCACTTGTCATGGTCATTTAGGCAAAATTTTGGCTTGTAAAAAGCATGAATAAAATAATGTAACATTCTCACAATGCCTTAAATCCTGTTTTCAGAAGGCTACACCCTATACAGTTTGGCTTGACGCAGAAAGCTAACCCAGTTATATCCATGTAGTAATGTGATGTGCTTTACAGAGTAGCCATCAGTGATATGGCCAGTAGCAGTCTCTGCCCCTCACACCATTGAATAATGTATGCTGTAGGCTTTCTGAGGCCTAAAACTCAATGGAAGTTAATGGAACTTGTGTTTCTATTTGATGCCCTTAAACCCTATCTCTGTCCTCCTATGAATAGCTGAGAAAGTTAGGGCTTGTGATTGTCTGTTATACAAACCTTCAAAAAATAACCAGCCATTGATTCCCAGTGAATAGCCTTCAGCATTTGTGTCTTTGGCCATTATCTGGGATTATAAAAACTGAAGATTCATTTAACTGGAAGATGTCATTAAAAAGAAAAAAAATTAATAAAATGAAAAAAAAGTCTGGATAGCATTACCAATATAACAGTTAAACACAAGGTGAAGTTTGCAGTTATTATATACTTTGTAGGATTTTTGTGAATGAGTCACAGTATGCCAGGAAGCTTTGAAAATCATAACTGTCCACAGCTGGAATGTAATGTTAGTGCTACCTTGACCTTGGTTTTGGGTGTCATGAGTGGGAAGTGCAACTGAAAGGTAAGTTAGGTAGTGTGTACTGCTTGTCAGCCCTTCAGAGAGCATGAGCATCACCTTGGACCTCAGTCAGAAAACTAGTGTCCATCAATAGGTAAAAAAATTCTCCCACTTTTAAGTTCTGAATGAACTTGTTTAGAGGAGAGGGACCTCTAAAAGGAGAGAAACCGTAATGTAATCACAATGATGAAGAACATTAAAATGAGGGAGGCACTCCAAGGCATAAATTGGTGGCTGACAGCCAAGCACCCACACAGCCGCTCTCTCTCTCTCCTCCTACACAACAGAGGAAGAGAAGACAGCAAGAGTTGTGGGTTGAAATTAAGACAGGAAGATCACTTACCAGTTACTGTCATGAGCAAAACAGACTCAGCTTGGGGAATTTAACTTAATTCATTGCCAATTAATGTAAATATTCAATTACTGATTCAGATATTGCAAAACAAAAACAGGAAACAAACATTACAAACTCTAAGGGAGAACACACCCCTCCTCCCTCCCCAGGCTTGACTCCACTCCAGACACCTCTCCTCCCACCTTGTTATCAGCACAGGTTATACTCAGTCCTTTCAGTGAGGCAATGGGCAGCTCAAGGAGAGATTGCAGTCAGGACATAGCAATTTTTCTCTGTTGCTCCTTCCTTCTCACTCTCCACAGGCTGCAGTACCTTTAGGAATATCTGCTCCACTATGGAATACCTCCTTCTTCTTCTTCTCCTCCGACCTTGGTGTTCCTGCTGTTACTTCTTGATTCCCTCCTGCTCTCTCTGTTCCCTCCCTGTTTCCTTTTCTCTCTGGCATTTTCTGATCCTTTTAAATATGTTTTCCCACACCTAGTGGTGGCTGATGTGCTCAGCTGTGTCCTGTGGTGGGATTGTTGCAGCTGGCTGTGTCTGGCATGAGGCAGCCCTTAGTCTATCCTCACAGGGGCCACCCCTTCAGCTCCCCAGTGCCCACATGTGGAGACCTGCAGCCAATCCAGGGTCTTTGGAAGTGTAACCTTTTTAAAATACCTCATTTGCTGAAAGACTACATACATTTAAAAGCAAGCCCTGAAGGTGTTGTGGTTTTGGCCTGTGTTCGTTGGGTATGTTGCAATGACACATCTTACAGAGTAGAACATGAGTCACTTCCAGAAAAACATCACAAATTCAGTAAGCAAGTGTTTTCTCACCATATCTTAGAAGAATATAATTATGATGGCTTTTCAAATATTTGAACAGCTCTGGTTAGTACATGGTAGAGAAATCTTACTTCTTGCTACACATTTCTTGAGCTAGGAAGTGCCAGTAAATCTGTTATTGCAGGGTCCATGATCACATAGCATATTTGTGCAACAAAAGCTTTGAAAATTAAATAATTCGTGTCAATGCTTAATTTGTTCTGATGTAATTTCTTCTATATTCTGTGAAATACTGCAGCCTTGTAACATTGCAATTAATTTCATTTTATTTAAGGGGAGACTTCAATCTAAGATTTACAATGCATACTGGTTCAAGGAGGTCCTGTGAATTCCTGGCACCATGGGCTGTTACAAACACAAACAAAAAACATTCTAAAATCTATTGTACTTTAATTTAGTTGAATGCTGAAATAAGTGATGACCTAGTAGCCACACGTATCTGTTAATCATGTGAAACCCTACAGTGCACTACGGATGACTAATATTTTGTAAAAAAAGATATTCTAAAACCTCAAGTCCTGATAGCAGATTTTTTTCCCTGCTATCATATGGTACAGGACTATATAGACCATACAAAATTGGTCCTGAACTTAAAGTACCATCTAAAGCCTACAGTAGAGTCTGCAGTATGAGAAAATTAATTCACTTTCTCTGTAAAAACTATGACACTGCTACATGGCTCCAAAATATTTCAGAGCTTTTGCAATACCACTGTCAAAAACTATTGTGCCAAATTCTCTCACAGCTACACCCATAACACCAAATTGTTTTCAGAGGAATTGCCTATGTGTAAATGAGAAAGTAATTTGGCTTGATGTGTTGGCTCTAACTGAAGAACACAGAGGCAAAGGGCTCTTTCCCTTCTCTTTTTGAATCTTAAGGTTGATACTCTAATTACTTTCAATGGTGGTCCAAACAGCAGAGCTACCTGAAGGAAAAGAAATCATAAGTGCTGATTCTATTTGTCTCAGCTGCTAAGAAGAAAGACAAGGAACAAAAGAGTGATAGGTAGTCTATTTTGTAGACAAATGGTGAAAAACAGAGACAAACAGTGAAATTCTAGACATTAACCTAGAGATGTTGGATGTATTTTATATGTTCTATATTGCTCTCAATAAGTTTGACAGTTCCAGTACTTGTAATTTCTAATTATTATATATTGTTTGTATTATGACAGTGCTAAAAAAACACAGCATACATCCAAGTGTTGCAAATTTCGCTTTCCTTGATAGCAGATCAATTTAGGGGCGAAGATACACAAACAGTATTTCCCTAAACACCTTTTGTTAAGCTGTTACTTTAAGTAGAACCAAGCTGGTTTTGAACTAACCATTTATTTACTCACACATTCACTTCTTGAGTACCTGGTCAGAGCACGAGTTGGGATAACATCAGTTGTATACTCTGAAGTGCACGGTTGTACTGGAACACCAATAGATTCTAGGCAAGAGTTTGTAAAGTCCCTCAGAGGATCCTTTGTAGGTTTTGCTTACAGCAGGTGCTATGCTCTTAGATGTGGTCCAAATCTTACCACCCATTGTTGGTGATAGTGAGCTAATGGCCTTGTACAGCCCCTGCAAACTCTTTGTGTTCTGCATTTATTAGTTCTTGCAGATTCAACAGGACTTCAAGTCTCCAGTTTGTCAGTCTTTGGGAAACTTTAGCATACTACCTTCTCACTGCATCTTTTCCCTCTCTTCAGCCCACTGTTTTCTGGCAACTGTTTCTCCATCCAAAACTTTAGATACCAGTAGACACCATTCACACAGAAGGGTCTTAATGGCACAGTCCCATTCTATTTCACTTAGGGAGGGAGAGCTGTGAGTCATTAAAATACACCCACAGCTATGGGGTACTTTCTATCTTCTGTTCCTGGTAGGAAATGCAATCATTTGTCCTTGCAGGAAGAAATACTTTCCCCAAAACTAGTATTGATTTACCCTCACACAAATGTTTAAAGATTAGCAAAAATCACATCTAGCCCCTCAGGTCTTCAGGTGCAAATCCCCTATGACTGCTTTCACAGAGTATTTTATTCCAAATTGTTGCTTCTGGACAGACAGTACAGTCTCAGATTGCTAGTTTCACCCAGATTAAACAGAAGTTAAGATCAGGCTTCTAGTCACAAATGTGTATAGGAGAGTATTAATAAAAGTTGCTAGTCCTATCTTCAACAGTAAGTATCTATTCCATTGACTTCATTGTCTGACAATTACCATTTTCTTTGGCATAATCCTACTCTTAGTGCTGTGGAACAGTTCCATAGAGAATTCCTGTCTTTCAGTAAACAGAAAATTCATTTTGGCAAGTCATGACAGAAAACTATCTACCCTCCATTTTTTCCTGGGAGAACCTCTGTCCTAACAGGTCATGCCACAAATTACTTGAAGTCTAAAATATCATATTTTCATAACTTGAAGAAAGATGGGCTGTTTCTAACTTCAGAAGAATTGTAAACCAAGAGACTTTTGACTAAAGTCTCATCTCTAGACTCATACTGAAAAGAATATTTGCTTTCCTGCTTGGAAGCTCCTTGTGTTTGCTAGAGGGTCAATGTGCATAGCAATCAGTTGTTCTTTCATAGGCAGGCAATTTTCCACATTAAGCTGTTGTGTAAGATGACATCACACCCATTAGACATGTCGAGCCCAGACATCTCTTCTTTGAAAACAAAACTGGAGTACCACTAAGATGGGGCAGGAGACTGCTACATATTCATAATGCAAACTGCAGCTGGCCCACCCCAAAAAGCAGAACTCCCAGGGTTATAGAGTACATGTGATCAGGTTTTGTTGGCAATGCAGTACCTTTCTACCTGGCACATAAATATGCAGTTTTGGTCTTCCTAATATTTCCTTCCTCAACAAGTCCTGAAATGATTCATGATCTAACTTAAAAAACACACAGCAATTTACCAAAGTCAAGGCTTTTTATCTTTTCTCAAATGGAATAACTAGACATCAAGCTATTACGCCAATTAAGGGCTGTTTTAACAAACCTGGCTGAACTCACAGCTAGAGGAGAACTGTGAAACTCATTTGGATTTGCATTCATAATAGTGGCACAGTTTGCCAAAGATCAACTTGGACAAGACATCTTTCTGGATGATAGAGCTATTCCTGCCAAATGTCTAGGAGAGAGTGAAGGAACAAGGAGACAAATCTGGAAGTGCTTTCTTTAGTATGTAGAAGCTTCTAGTGATAGAGAAACACCCTAACTTGTGAGTCTGAGCAAATTTCATGTGAGAAAAATAAGATCTTTTCATTTCTTGAGTTCAGTGACTCAGAACAGGCAGAAGGGAATTGATGGAGATAAGGAAATCCTTTGCTAAAGGAAATATTGAAGTGTTTTTTCTGTTCTCTGCCCAACTGAGAGTTCACTATCAAAAAAAAAATCATATCTTTTCTGAAATGAGAACTATGCTAGGAAAAGAAAAAGATAAAGAGGGGACAATTTCCCTCACCAAAAAAAAAAGAGAAAGTGTATAACCAAGAAAAACAATGAAATCTCATTCACACATAAGCAGGAAAAAACCACAAAATGTTCTGAGCTACTTTTTTTCATGATAAACTATAAAACATTACAGCGAAATAGTGACAGCTTCCAGAACTAAACTTAAACTTCTTAATGATAATAATGCTGTAAAACAGCAGGAAGGAAAAGATACTGCCACACAGATACAAGGCTGTTTCCTCCTTCCAGTGCTCTTTAATCTGGAGGAAAACTTTGTCACTTTGCTACTTTACATAACAATTTTCAGATCTGATCTTTCACTTCTTATAATTGCAGTATCATTATGTATGGTGGGCTTATTTCCTACCCTGACATCAGTGGAACTCAGAAGTTACTCCAGTCAATTGAATTACACTATCATAAACTCAGCTTGAGGTCAGAATTCAGCCCTATTTCATTAGACAGATAGTATAATACTTCATATGTTAAGGAGTTTATTAAAAGCAGGTATGTGGAAAACATAAGCATACAGAATGTTTCATACATCTGAAAGGTTTATCTTAATCCCCATAATAATTTTCAATGCTCCCATTAGAATTCATTTTTCAATATCAAAACTACACACCATACTGTGAAAATAGATCTACTGTCTCAATACTTTTTGCTTTTAAATAAGCCAATAAAAGTGGATAGTTATTAAATCTCCAACAAACTTAGAAAACTGGTGACTCAGCTGTCATGTGTTTGAGTTTATTTTGCAAGGGACTGTATGATTGAAGGCACAGGAAATTCTATCACTGACACCAATAATCAGGCTCAGTGTCTTACTGTGAATTTACATAGAGAACTGGCAATTGTTTGTTTGGTCTCTTTTTTGTTTATATTTATGTATTGAGTGCAAAATGCCTCTACCTTTAATGTGAAGTAAAATTTATATCTTCCTGGTGGCATTTCTTACATACACAGAGATGGAAAAAGGCTCAGTTGCCCGGGCTCTTGCTGTCCTGCAGACTTGTTTGCTTCAAAGTACCAACTGAATCCAAGGTCAGAGGTACTGTGTTTGCACAGATAGTGATCTTCAAACTTCAGATGGCCAAAACTGTTCAAAAGACAGAAAAGAAACTTAGCTATAAAAAAACCTGGATTAATTACTGTCTGAAACTCCTTACTCTCCTTCAGATATCCATAACCTCATATGCACCAAAGCTACTTCCTGTGTGTTTTGTCTTGTTCTCTATCTTTATAACTACTAGACATAAGGTGTTTCTGACTCAGGAAGCGGACACACCTACCTGAATTTGATGGACTTAAATAGCGCTCAAGTCATTGATTCTCAGCCATAAAGTTCTTGGGCTTTGCTAGCAGCAGATTCTTAAACCTCTGCCTTTATACATGCTCCCTCTTATAAGCACTTGCTGCTTAGTTGAGACCTGTGGGGTAGCAATACCTAGCTCAGGTCATCAGCGTTGACACAACTTTGATGTAGCATGCTTCCACCTGGAATGTTGTCCATGAAAACAAACCAGGCTGGATTTTTTAGTTCTTAGCTTCTAGGGAAAAAAAAAAAGTCACATTACTTTGAGTCAGTACCATATCTATTTATTTATTTGCTTATAGTCTTAAGTCTTAAAAGTTGTATGATATTTCTGTATGCATGCATCCTTGAAGGGAACAAAAGGGACTAACTAGAACCCTGTGTGCATGTGCTCTGTTTATTGTTTGTAGAATCTTTAGCCTTGAAGCAGGCCCTGCACTCTACAACTTCATGCAATTGCTGTGGGACCTAGAGTCAGTAGACACTTTTCCATATAATAGAGCTTACACCAGTAAAAAATGCGAGAGACTTGCATCTATAAATATTTTTCATTTTTAGTATGGAGTAAAAAGCATATATCTGTGCATGGCTATGACATTACAGGTATCAGAGTCAGTTTACAGGTAAAAAAAGCAAGGACTCCAAATTTAGTAGCATAAAGGGCAACCATCATAAAGTAAACCACCAAAATTTCAGCAATAGCTCTTAAAATGGTTCTCAAAATTCTAGCTGCAGTTTCACAAGGTCATTCGAGGAGAGAAAGAATGCAAAAAGGCAGATTGGGGACTGTGTGGCAAGAACATGACACTGAAAAATTCTGCTTACAGTATAGCTTTCAATGTATACAAAGAGAAGTCTAAAACCAGACCCTCAGGTATGGTGACTACAGCTGGACATGTCTGCAAAACAGAAGGCCAGAACAAAAGATATACAAAACTGATGAGATAAGAATTAATTAGTGAAGGAACTATTTGACTTTGCCAGCATTTTTGCCATATATGGTACTTGTGGAAAGAAGTTATCAAAAATAATTTCCTCACCTGGGTAATAATTTTGTTCATTTACTTATTGTTAGGACCAGAGAGAAAAGTTATTCCTTTTTTATGCACCTCTTCCTTGACTGAAGTGTAAAGTAATATATCAAGCTTTTCAGGTACTGTGGGGTCAATTTTACGTGCATTTAAAGTTCTGTGAACAAAATGACAGTTCAAAAAGGTCTCCATATGAAACATCCTGCATGAAGTAGCAGACTAGTGAAAATGTGTTTTTTCCTTTGCTCCTTTTCTCCTGCAAGTACAGGAACTCTCTCTTTAGGATACTGCAGGGCAAGCAGCAAAGTTTGAAAATCAGAGGTAAGTTGCATGCAAGCAAGTTCTTAATTCACAGTTCTTAATTAATCAGCTATTCTTTATTTATCATTCATTCTGACGGGTGAGAAAGGCAATTTTTTTCCTGCAATCAATATATCTTTTTATACCATATTATGTTAATGATCCTATTTACGTAAAAAGTAAAAGAATCTTTAACTTCTACTGGGAAGCTTGGGTGCTTCAATCTATAGCTATCTCTCTATAAAAAAGTGAACTGATGTTCAGAAATCTGAATCAGCTGCAAATTTTAGCCAAACCAACACCTCTGATTAAGGGGTAGTCATTAAAAAGCGCACAGCATGGGCTAACTAATGATCTTGTCACAAAGGGAAATATCTACCTGTCACGTAAACAGAGACGATTCCTCATGCACTGAGTGAAAAAAGAGTTGTGAGGTCTGGAATCACTGTTAGCTGAATGTGCTTGGTACTTTTGCCCGTCAATGAACAGGTGCTTACCTTTACACATCCTGTCATTTGAACATCTATGGCAGTCTTATTTGTGAAAGACAAAACATCTGTATATAGTAAACATTCTTAGAGCTTTTTATAGGTCCTTTTAATAAATTTGGTCCTTATATAACACCCAAAGTGGAAATCACAAGAAGTAGAGAATTATTACAGTTCTTGGTTGCCCCAAACATAAGGAACAGCAAAAGAGGGAGAGAAAAAGAGAGGACTTTCCCATAATCTCATTAACTAATCATTTAATAATTTAACATATCAGATGACAAACTAGCTACATATGTATCAAAAGGAGTAAATTTGGTAGACAAAAAAATGAATAATACATATTTATAATAACATTAAGTCTCCCTACCCCCTGCTGTATGCCCTTATGCTTCCTAGTGATAATTGTCCTTATTCAAGATGCAGCTCAAGATGTGTGCTGTAACACACTCAGCTGGGCTTCTGGAGTGCACATTGTTCCCCCAAATTATTTTTTTTAAGTTCTTGATAACACAATATTGTTTCCAGATTGTGTCTGTATTTTTTTAAACAAACCCTTAATAAGTCATTGCAATTGGCATGACAAGCTTTTTAAAGAGAAGCCATCATGTTTCCTATTCCCTAATTCCCCTGTTCCTAAACTCCATCTTTTTCTACCAAGACTCTGTTAGACTGACTGTTACAATTAATTTGTTGGTTTAGGGTTTTTTTTTCTTTTTTTTTTCCTGCTGCATTAATACATGAAGACCTTCATCTGCAAGCCATTCTGTGTAAGTTCAAAAGAACAGTTTGCAAGACAGCCTAAGCTACAGAGTTTGAACATAACTTATCTAAACCAGACAGATCCCTCTACATCCTTCATATTTTGTAATCCAGTCACTTGCACAAAGAAGACACTTTATGTGAAAACATAGGCCATAATGCAAAGAAATATTATTAGGCAGATAGTTAGCAGGATTTAATAGTTAGTTAATGTTGCTTCTCTTTCCATAGTAAACTGTTAACAAACAGGTTCTGGTTTCTTATGTCCACAAATTTTAAGAGAGATGATTTTCTGACAGTTTTCTTCTCGCTTCATAAAGTTTCTTTTCAAGTCTTCATACCTGGCACTGAAAATTTAAAACAGTCTGTTCTCCGAATTCTTTCTTCTATCCCCCTTCCAACTGAACTTCTGTCTGAGCTAGCCCACTCCAAAATGGGTACTATACATGTGAAGATGAAGATCAAGCTATAAAAGTACAGGAGTGCTTCCTCCGTTTGTCTTGCAAGGCTCACCCTTCTCACACTGCACTACCAGAAAGATATCAAAGACTCATCACTTGGAACAAAAACACAAAGCAGGGAGACAAACTCAGGAATAGTTGGACAGAAAGTGAGGAGGGTTAAGGTAATTTCTGGAAAAGGGAGAGAATGACAGGCATGAGAGTGAGCCCTTGGAGGAATGAGATAATAGAAATATAATAAAATCTAGTAAGAATATCCCTGAGGGCAGATGTTCAGATCACATTTTTCAGGCACTGAAGGAGCAGATAGTCATTCAAAACCTTCTTCCATATTACACTTTAGAAAGCCAGTAATTCCCTCAAGAAGAAAGTGATATTTATCAGAGATAACAGTACCAACACAGGCTACTTATTTATACAATTCCATGGACATCAAGGAAGACTTGATGAACTAGAGTTCACTTCACGCTGAAGTTCAGAGCAATCCCCCAGTTGTATTTTCCACTGCTTAGCCAGACCTTCAAGTCAAATTCTCAGGATGATTAAATCACCACCAAAAAGATCAAGCAAACCTTCTCAATCTTATTTTTCATCCTTAAAGATTCCCATGCTTATTCTGTTGTCATCCATTTTTTTTACTCTATCTTCAGCAGTGACTCTAACTGCTCCCAAAAGCTCTGGACTTTTTTTCAGAATACACCTGGGAGAGTCTTATTCAAGCCAGGGAAAATTATAGGTGGCTTTGAGAATAAAAGATATGGAGGAGAAAACACTTCACATGGTAGAAATCTTATTCAGCATGATATGTTTCCCAGGTCTACAAAAATCTGGATAGTCTAGAATAGAATAGGGGATATAATAGGAAAAGGAGGAGGAATTAACTAAAGATAACTGAATAATAAACAAGTGAATGTTTTTTAATAGTCACTATTCTCTAGTTGAAATTTCAGTGTGATTTCTGTCTGTACCTCCTATGGACTTGGACTTCAGAAGGGGTTGTACCCTGCTCTTCATGTAGGTTTCACTTGAGAGCTATCTGAGCCTGCAGCTGTCTTCTGATAAACAACCAAGGAGGAAGAGTCTTCAAAGCTTAGCAGTACAGATAGCATAATCCACTGATTCACTAGCACCCTACAGCAATTTCTCAATCTGTTCCTCATGGGAACTCCCAACCTCCTCTCTCATTGTTGCTCTCTTTGTGTCATATTCCTAGACATAATCAAAGCTCTGATGGAAATGCTTTGAGATAGATACTCAAATCTCGCCTTCTAAAACCAAGTAAAGTGAACACCCACCTATTCTATACTGCCTTTTAACACTAATAATCTGACCTCACATCCCACATACTTAGAAAAATATTTTGAAGCCTGTCAGTCCAGGTGCCAGAGAAATTAAAAAAAACCTTGGAGATCATGACACCATCCAGCCAATCCTTGGCAAAGAAACAAATGTCAGAACTCTGGAGCTTTCCTGAACTTACTCTTGTTATCAGTCATATCAACTGCACTTGAATACAAAATAACACAAACATAAACATCTGCTTACTCTGTATAAAAGAACGAACACATTTCCCAATCACTTCTTCGAAGATCTAACATGTTTACTTTTTGTACTTTTTATTTTCTTTCTTCTTTCTCTCTCTTAATTTTGCCAACACACATCTCTATACATACGAAACAGTGCTCAGATCTCCTCTGCTCACTACCGAGTCCATCTGGGAAATCAGACCTAGTTTCACTACTTCCCCAATGCTGTTCTGATCTCAGTGCTGGCTTCACAATACTGATCTTTGTGCTGACAAGTTGATGCCATGGCACAGAGCTCAGCTACTCTCTCAGCTCTCTCCTTTCTCACAAGCACACGCTTACTTAACTCTCTCATTCCTAGTAACTTGCTTTTTCCTAAGTTCTTAGACAACTATTCATCTCTTCAGGTTTCAGTTCCTTCATTAGGTCTCATACTGATTTTGCAGTGATGGATTTTTTCCCCAGTAGGGTGACATAACAGCACAGAACAGAAATGCTTTCTTTTGCTCTCCCTTTCCATTGTATCTGTAGCCAATAACTTAGTTAAGCTTTGAATATCCATAGAGAATTAGTCTTCCCTGACTCATTCTTACATGGTTGAGGCATTTAGTGTCACCAGTTTGTGAAATAGCACTGGCTATACAGTTCACTAGTTAGACACTGATATTTAAGCTCAGTATTTAAAAACAGCAGTTCATGTTCCTGGTTTCAGATATTATTGCCTAGACAGGCCAATCGAAATCTGTATCTTCCTTTCATTAAAATAAAGTATATTATAAATTACTCTGTATAACTTTGTAAGAGTCTACTGGCATAAAATTAATGAGTTCATAATGCATTTAAATCCGTTTAAATCATAAAATAAAATTTAGTATGGAAGGACTTTTTTCCTCTTCCGTGCAATGTAGCAAAACCAAAATGTCTCCTACAAACGCTAATTGGATGAACCACAGAATTACAAACCCCAGTTCTTTAGCAGTTGTGGGTGAAATCTCATATTTTAATGTGGGAATATATTGCTGGCTTACTTAATAATTAAAAAGTCATAATTTTTCAGCAGCTGTAGCAATGCACAGTATAACTGTAAAGTGATAAAGCAATTTAGCCTAGACTTTTCAAAAATGGGATTAACACACGCCCTCCCCTTGGACACTGCTCACTACCATTTGAGTCTGCTAGCTAGTTTATATGTATTAGCAGGTGATCCTTGGAAGCAATACAAATGAGCCTCATTAACTCCAGGAGACTGATGCTCTGGGCTGGGTGTTTAAGTGTCACAGAAACATTAAGAGCAAGGTTGTTTACTGTTGTTAATTAGGTGAGGAGTTGCAGCAAGTCACTGTTGATGGAGTTATCTCTAAACAGGATCAAAATGAGCCACATTCTATATACTCTCTGCTTTGTATTAATGGTGAGACAGTCTTCCAGAGTCGCTACTTTCTGCTTTACTACAAGAACTACTGCAGATGTTTTAAAATTATATTCAAGCATTTGCAGTCTTCTGGTTTTCCAGACACTACTTTGAGCTGCAAATTTCTTAGTGAGACTATGGAAGGATAGATGGTGTATAGGCACAGGCTGGCACAGAATATCACTGAAGAAGAGAGAGAGATCAGCACCTCCCCCTCTGCTGCTCCCCTTGAGGAAGTTGTAGTCGGTTGCCTGCAACCTTAATTAATGGCCTACAATGTACATGTTATGCTACATTCTACAAGTATGCTATCAGATGTTATTTTTACCACAGAACACTAGCTATATTCATTGAACATAATTGGTCAGAGTTGGGTAAAAAACCCCAGTTGTTTATAAGACTTATGCTCATTTGTTTTAGAACTAGGAACGTATGGAGTAAAAGAAGCACAATTAAGAGAAAGGAACATCTTTGAATCAGTACCTTCCTTAAGAAACAGGATCCTAACCCTGCCTCTAGCAGAGGAATTCAATGTGTTTAGCAGCTAATAGCTAGTAATTTTTCTCAGTGTCCTGGTTTCGGCTGGGGTAGAGTTAATTTTCTTCTTAGTAGCTGGTACAATGTGTTTTGGATTTAGTGGGAGAATAATGTTGATAACACACTGATGTTTTAGTTGTTGCTAAGTAGCACTTACCCTAAGTTAAGGATTTTTCAGTTTCTCATGCTCTGCCAGCAAGCAGGTGTACAAGAAGCTGGGAGGGAGCATAGTCAGGACAGCCGACCTGAACTAGCCCAAAGGATATTCCATACCATAAAATGTCATGCTCAGTATATAAACTGAGGGGAGTTGGCCAGGAGGTGCAGCTCCCTACTCAGGCATTAGTTGGCATGTGGTAAGTAATTGCATTGTGCATCACATGTCTTTTCTTGGGTTTTATTTTTTATTATTTTATTATATTATATTCCTTTTCATTAAAATTATTATTATTATATTTTATTATTATTATTGTTAGTATTACATTTTATTTTACTTTAGTTATTAAATCATTCTTATCTCAACCCATGAGCTTCACTTTTTTTTTTTTTTCCGATTCTCCTCCTCATCCCACTGGGAGGGGAAGGAGTGAGAGAGTGGCTGCTTGGTGCCTAGTTGCTGGCTGGGCTTAAACCACAACACTTAGGTAGTCATTAAGCATACATTCTTTATTTTCTGGGAATTTGGCTTGAGATTCCTGCATCTGATTTGCAGAAAGACTGAGCACATGCAGCATGAAGTAGAATTATATTTTGAACATGTAAAATACAATGTAATGCTAGGCAATTAGAAAAAGAGGAGACTTAGTTCTTTTAAATTGCTTTGCAATTGTAATAGATAATAGTGATTACTAATATAATAGATAATAGTGATAATACATAAAAAGATACTATTTTTTAACCTCAGTTTCTACATGCCTCCTTTTCTCACTTTATCACAAAGAGGTGTTGTACAAATACATTTATGAGTGTTAGTGTAGCATTCACATAGTGATGAGCGCTAAGGAAAAGTCTACGAGGAAATTAAGTATCCTGTCTTCCAAGCACAGTTTGAATAGTATGCAGTACATAAGATATGGTGCCATACAGAGAGCAAATGCAATAAAGCAAAATATTGAATAGCTGATGACTAAGTGGCTTACATTCTGCACCTAAAATGAGGAAGAGGTCCTGCAGAAAAATAGAATGGGATCATGTAATTAAATGCTGTACCGTAATGGAGCCTCGCTAGCATGTGAATTACATTTCACTGGCAACATTAAATCTAGCATTTGCAAACATTTGAGTGCCTGACTCTGCAATTTAGTACTATTATTTTTATGTGAGAGTTTTGATACATAATTAGTATATAGAATATGTTTATGGTCAGCAACCAGCAGTTATGCAGAACTATACGTGTTAAGAAACATGGCAATTCAAGTTCTAGAAAACTATGTATATTCATATACAGGGGTGCCATATTGTCAACAAAATGCTAGTGGAGTGATGATAAATGTAAAATGATGCATGGCTGGAGGTTTAAAGTAAACTTTCACTACATAAACCCCTCCGCGCTTAGTGATTTCTGGACTTAAATTTTGCACTGGCAAGACTTTCTCGAACACTGCCCACAGACTGGGAAACTGGTAAATATAGGAAGACAGGAGTTAAAGGCACCTTTGGAAATGAAATATAGTCTTCTAAGTCACTTGAGCATTTTCAATATCTTCACAAGCTCCTTTTCCAACCTATTTAATACTGCTGGTATTCATTTTATGGAAGAACAGAGGAAAACGTGGTAAAGTCTCACCACCAGAGCTGGAAGTGCCAATAGGATATCATTGCTAAATTTATCCCATTAATACTGTTTTCCCTCTCAGAATTGACTTATGCAAGGCATAAATTTGATCTATTGTGCTTGAAATCCAAGAGTAGAAGTATTCCAGTGAAATACTTTAGCCTCAGGTATATGCTGCTTAGCATTTCGCTTTTCTTTTTCAAAAGTAAGAGATCAGTTCCAGTGATTTAATTTCAATATGGGAGTAATTCTTACAGATCAGCAATTGCAATCTACAAAAAATAAGCAAGAAAAATGGAGCTGCAACTTCAAGGGCTGCAATATGTGATTAGCAGGCAAATTCAGCCCTGTGTAAAAAGAAGTACACACAGGTACTAGCCATGGGGGAGCACTAAATTAAAAGATGTGACTCAGGTCACAGGATCATTTATGCATAGGTAGGTGTGCTCTGTAGAAGGAAGTATTTCTTTATTCTCCAAATACTGGAATGGTGCAGACAACCCTCCAATGCACTGGGATAGACTCGGAGGCAGGAAGTAGGCCACACTCCCACTTTATTTTCAAAGCCCTTCAGTGTGACTTCTTCAGTTACTTTTTGTTAGAACTGAGCAAATGGAGGAGAGATCTGTATTCATTCAACCTTCCTTTACGTTTTCAGAAAATGAACATGATCTGACTTATAATTATTTACAGCACACTGACATCCAGTTATACTTGGAGAAGGGTGTATCTGTAGTCTTAGTGATTTCCTTTCCCTTTGTGCATTTATTTTTTTCTTTCATCACAGTCAATTTTCCTTTCTCTTAATATAATGCTGTTTTCAAGCTTTCTGGCTGCTGATGCTTGTCTCTGGTTGCCCCTCATTTACTTCCCACTGTTGAGTTGCTGCTCCCAAGGGCAGAACTGCAACAAAAAATGTCGAGGGACAATGACTTTGAACTATAAGCGCAGTTTCTGTATTGAAATCAAATACAGATTGCTTAGTCCTGTTTCTGTTCAAGTCAGTGGCTAAACTCCCAGAGTCTTCATTTTTAACTGGATCAGACTTTGACTGGAGTCCCAGAACACATGGGATTCTAAATTAAGGTTAGGGGTTGCGTTGTGTCTTCTGCCGTGTAAAATTTTTCTTCACAAAAACTGGGGCACTGATTGAAAAAGGAAAAACAAAAATAATTGAATTTTGAGGCAGTGTCCTTCCTTATTTCATTTTCATCATTCAGAATTTTAATTCTAAAAACAGTACAGTTGAATGTTACAGAGATATTCCGAATCACTGAGATAAGAACCAGAACCTCTTATGAAAACATATCTGCTCAGAAAGGAGGAGAAAAGCAATTTTACCAAGTCAAAAGGCAGAGCAAAGAGGTTGGCACCACATTTGTGATACAGGGCAGAGTCTTTTCATCATGCCATTTCTCCCTTTGCAAAAGAATTCCTCCTTTCTTTTTTAGTACACTTGGGGGGGCTGGGAAGGCAGGAGAGTCTTTTTCATGGTTTATTAGACAGGCTCTTGTGTTCTGTTAAGTATAAGGTTCTTTTCCATTTGGACAGTAGTTAGAGATGTGCTACAATCTGTTCTTTTGTGGTTTATTAGGAAATATGATCATCTAAGATCATGTCTTTTTCTTTGTAGTTTATATATCTAGAGTATCCAATTTACATTAACATGTTTGGTTGTATGATCTTAAAATTTATGTTTCAAATCCTCTTGTTCACTGAAACTGAAATTCAGACAAAGACAGCAAAGAGCAACAAAATGACAAAAAAATAGTAGACCCAGGTAACTTGAAAAATGATCTCTGGGAAATAGGTTGTTACAAGCAGTATTTGGTCCTTAAATAACATGAAAATAAACCTGAAAAAAAGAGCAGTTAGTACTGCCAAGTGAGTAGCTAAATGCAGTTAAATGATGATTAATGAATCATACCAAATAATTTATTACAATAATAGTATGTTTGAAAAGTGCTGGCACCTGATGGACAAGGAATAGCACTGAAAAAATCAGTCATCTTGGAAATTAATGATTCATTATCTGTCAATCAGGATGGAAGTTGTTTTGCTTGAAAAGGTTTACTATAAAGGATATGTTCACAGGTTTAGTCTGTATTGAGATTTCAGTTATCATCTATCATTCTAATAAAATATAGATTAAAATACTAGTCATTTTTCTCAAAGACATTGACAGGCAAAGAATGAGTAGTTTGACATTTAACCCCTGAACTTCTGTATATCTTTAGGGTATGAATGCTAGTTGGCTTTTTTTTGAATCAAAGCACTGGATCAAGCTGGTAATGGTGGCAAAATTGAATGACTAAAACATCTACAACTGTGAAGTAATAAATTGCATCTCCCAAAGCCTGTAGTTATAAGATTAAACAAAACCAGAGAAGAAGTAACCAGTGTTCCAGAAATAGTGGGACCAAGCATGATGGGAAGACACCAGGCATGAATCAAGCACCAGAAAAAGAGAAGGGCTGTTAATTTGTGATTTTGAATCATCTTCTTTTCTTTGTCACTGGAGAGTAAGAACATGTTTACTCTTTGGTTTAAAGGTGAAATGTCACTGAGCAGGGGAATGGTAGAATGCTTTAGTGGCTCTCTTTACTTCAGTTTGTCCCATTTCCCCTTAAACAAACTCATTTTATTATTGTTACAGACTCCAGGCTTGTTTGATCATTATGTAGTTCTTTTATCATCTCCAGAGGAATACATTTCTGACAACATACAGAAATGCCATGTCTTCCTGTTGGCAGCTGACAAATAAGTATAGGCTTCTAACATGAACTTTTTGCCAAACAACTATCTGAATTATCCTCCAAAGTTGGGGTTAAGTGCTTCTGATAATAATAAACAGTAAAGATCCATATAAAATTTAATCCAGCATCACAAGAAAAGGAGCACAAAATAAGCATTCATGATTCTAGGCCATATAGACTGATAGCTGTAGTTATGTAGATTAGCACATACACATGGCTTTCTGCAGAGCTCAGCTCCAGCCATGAAAACATTGTCAACTTTCTACAAGGTCATTTTGGTTTATAAGTCTTTTCAGGGTTAGGAATTTTAGTGGTTAACCATTAAGGAAACAATGTCCTTCACTAGAAAGATGAAAACATACCTCTGGACACAGTAAAAACATAAACAATGGATAATATCAAATGAATACTGAAAGAATTGGAGCTAATTTTAGTCTTGAATGCCAAATTCTGATCTGTTTTTACCTTTTGCTTTCAGAAAATAACTGAGCTGTTGAGGTTGTATCACTATTGCCATGGCTATTGATGTGACCAAACATTCACCAGTAGGATAATAATTGGGTATTTAATATAAATGAAGGACTCTCATTCAGTGGTTGATCTGGCTCAGAGAGCACCTTTTTCTCATGCTGCTTTGTAAATGTATGCTCCATTAATATATCCCAGGTGGCTCCTTAAAATGAAATGGGGAGGAAAACAAACCGAAATCCTACAATGTTGATGTTATAAAATTAGAAGAAATGGTAGAATTAAATCCCATGACCTTTCTGATGGTGTTGGATGATACTTATTATCACATACAGTTTGTTATACTTCTTATTTAAACAAAGCCATTAGCTAGCAAGCAACAGAACTACAGAATTGCAACAACAGCATATGAAATGGAAAATGGAAAATGTTGTTTATCTGCTTTGATTAGGACAGTTTGTTCTTTTCTCAGAAATTTTACATACTATATACTAAGCTTGCAATTTAACATATACCTGTCAAGCACTTACACATCACATATAAAAAACACAATACAAAATACTGCATACTACAAATGTTAGCAAAAAAATAAGGTTTAGTGCCTCCCAGGAAAGTTCACCTGACCTAGCCTTTTAGTTACTTCACTCAGGAAATAGCCTAAGAAAAGAGATGGCCTTCAAATTAGTTCTCAACAGCCAACAGTCACAGGTTCTGTCAGTCCAAAAGGAGAAGTGAATTATATTGTACTGTGCTTTCTATCAACAATACTCGGTTTTAAGACATACAAATTTAGGAACTGTACCTAAAAGCCTTGTATTTAATCACAGGCATTACAATGGCTGCTTAGAAAGGAAAAGGTACCTTAAGAACCTACCTTCCAAATTAAAGGGTAGATTATAAATCCAAAACAATATGTTTATCACACTGTGAACAGAAATTGAGGTTGGTAAATAATGTTAGTTAAACAGAAATTACAGAAAATGAACAGTTATGCAAAGATCTATAAAACTCTGAGCTTCTTCATAGCTCATATATCAAAATAAATAAACTTTGTCACTTTTTTGGTCTATCATTCCAAACAAATCTGGAGGTACCATGAATTGAATTGTCATTTCTTATTTCCATCACTTATCATGTCTTAACTGTAAATTATTCCCTTCATTTTTGAAGCCTCCACCATAGGAGAAATTTCTTTTGATCATCTTTCTGTTCTGGTATAAATTTTGAAGGCTTCCATTAGATCATGTCAAAGTTGCTTTATTTCCTAGGTGAATTTACGTAACAGGCAGAAAACTATATGAATTCCGATATAAAATAAAGACACTAAACTAATCCTTTAGGATTCCTGAAGCAATACAAAAAAGTAGCAAGTGTCACACTTCTGTCTTATCACCTTAAACTGTGAAAGTCTCATCTTTGCATTCAGTAAAAAAAGCAAAATGTTCTATATAGAAATGAGAAAAAAATCACATTGAAAATTCTTTGCTACTAATCTGTCAAGTGTCTACTCTACACATGGATTCGACTGAGCAAGACCAATGCTGTCAATTTTAACTGCAGTAACTTGTCATATTCCTCCCATAAACAAAATGATGACAAGAAAGGAGTAGTTTTTTAATGCAAAACTGTTTGTCTGAATTGTATCTAGATTGGTAGGGTGTGATATCTCTCATTGTTGAGGTCAGTTTGCTGGTAGCATTAGCGATACAGCAGAATATAATGGTTTTGTTTGTATGCATGGCTGTGACCTGTAGCTATGCACAACGTAAGTTTCCCATCCCAGTCCTTGGCTGCATCCCTGCCAACATCATTTATGTCAAGGTATCATCTCGTCTTCTGTGCTTCAGCATTAATAATAAAAAAAGAAAGAAAGAAAAGATAAAATGCAAGACAAGCATGCAGCACTCATTACAGAAACACTGTTACCACTGTTAGCTGTGGAAATGATGGCTTGTGACAGTAGACAGAAACATCTCACCTGCACGTATGGCTTTCTTATCCAAACAAGTGTGCATATCATATGATTTATTTCTGTGGGAAAGACTAACATTAATAAACTATGAGCTTCTCCTCTGAACTGTTGCCCCTTGTGCCAATGTGCCTTCCCACTGTGATGAATTGTTTTATTCTGGTGAAGGTGGGATGATGTTGGTCATCACATGAAAGCTTGGAATGGTGTCTTTAGAGACATCTTAACTGTGACAAAATTTTTGCAAGGGGTAGAAAAAACTGAGAAGGTAAATCATTAATCCTTACACTTTTTTTCTTGCTCAGCACAATATTCTGCTGGTTGCTGACACTTCGACATAGTCAGGTATGAGAGAATACGAACAAAATACTTCTTTTTCAGTTGAGACACGAATCCCTTTCCCCAGAAAACAGGGAACTGGCATTCAGATGTGCCTTAGACCTCAGAACAATGCCTTACAAAGGCTGTATTAACCTGGAATAGGTGTAATCCACAACTTCTGAAACACTTTGGTTGAATGAGTATCTTCCTGTAACCTGCATAACACAGAACCTTCCCCACATAACTGTCTCAGCTAATGCCCTCTTCTGGGGTCAAGACAGTTGAAAATGTAAGCATTAGCTAATTGCATTGCTAGCTCATCAGATGGCTCATCATAAGCTATTAATAATGCTCTTGCATTATTCTTATATCTCATAGGTCCAGTCAGTGTCAGTCATATTAATCATGGGTTTTTTTGCTTTCACTTAGCACTTAGTATACTGTCTCAATAATTTCTTCTTTTACAGGTTTAATAATTTTCTTCTTCTGTTCTTTGTCTTTCTGAATTAGTCCTAAATCTGAGTAGTTGGGATATTTCAGGGGCCATGTGTTTCAAGATTGATAGTGGAACCCACTTTAATCTTATATCTCCTGGGAAGCTACCTCTGTACATAAAATATTACTTTTTATTCTATTTATTAGATGGTATATCTTAGGAGATTCAGTGGGAACTAGAACAAGGATCATTACAAATTACTTTGCAAACTAGTTACTAAACAAGACCAAGACAAAGCATTTGTAATTTTTTGTTGACATTTATCCAACACTGAATTTTTTGCATTCCAGCTGTATATATACAGATATAGTCTGGATAGGAAATAAATAACTTTCTATTCCAAGGAAAACATTTGTGGTCAGTTTAAATTCTTATATACATTGTTTTGTAAACCAGTGTAACATTTAGACTTAACCTGGTGACTTTTCTTCTCCCTGTTTCTTTCTGTAACACCTGTTGCTGATCTTGCTGTCATGTGGGAGCCTGCTTCCATGGAAACACCCTCTGCACTGTATGGTGGCTGCTTTTGATTTAATGCATTTTTCATAGCAGAATTTTTTTCTTCATTTTTATGATGAATCTGTCATTTGTGGAGATTCCTGTAGTATGTATATTCTCCTACCCTTGTTCAAAAATACTGAGTTTATTACACATTTGCACACCAATCTGTGTGATTCCCTCAGGGTTGTTGATGTGACTTTGCTATCAGTTCAGGTCACACATACTAAGTCTCTACTTGATCTTACGCAGTACACACTGTGCAGGTCATCCAGGTATGTTTAAAGTACCTACACATTCACCACTGCATGATCTACAGCAAGTTACTTGCATTTGCTCTTCAGTTAAATGCAGCACTTGAAAGATGGGAAAAGAAACAGAAGTTACAAACTTTAGGACTTGAAATGGGACAAAAAAAGATAAAAAGTAGCTTTTCAAGCACCAAATTATTGAGGGACCCAATGGTTTCCTAGGGGACTCTGTGATTCACTGCAGACTTTGATTTTGCTTGTATCTGGAGAAAAATAAAAATGGGTCACATAAGGAGAGCACCCAGGCTCAAAGTGATATAAATGTGTTTTTTTACTCCTGGTCCATCTTTTTCTCAGTAAAGTCAAATAGAGAAGGTAGGTGAAAATCCAAGGAGTCTAAATGGATGCTGGTTGCACTATGAATAATAGAGTGATTACCAGAGTGCCAATGTACCTTCTCTTTACAACCAAGTATAAAAGGCTAGAAATTGAGACTTTTTTCTGCTAACATCTCATATGTCTGCATTTTTAGTATGTAATATGTCACATATAGGCTCCTCAGTTCTAGAAGGAAAATGCTTCCAAACATCAGAAGAGACTTGTACACCATGTGCCCATAAATATGACATATTGGGGCCTAGCAATTGATCAAATTGTCATCCTTCCTGTTGCATGGTACCAGAAGTCATGGTATTCTGGTGATCACATTTGTCAGTACAATTTATGTGGTTAGTGAGTTATACCGCTTTTAACAGCATACGGGGTTTTGGGGATAGCAAACCAGGCTTTGGTGTCAACAACGCATTCTGAAGCAATTAGCTTTTTAAAGACAGCACCAGATGAAATTAAAAAAAGCAAACAACAAACCAAAGCCCACAACATTTTTAAAAAAGCAATCGTGGTATTCACAAACTAAAGAAATAGGAATACCAATACTGAGGTCCCTAATTTTTCTTCAAGTATACCATATAGATGTTGTATACACATACAAAACAAGCAGAAGTATAGAATCATAGAATCATGGAATGGTTTGGCTTGAAAGGGACTTTTAAAGATCATCCGTACAAAGCCCCTGCCACATATCGAAATTGTCTTTCAAATTGTGAAGTAAAAGTCAGATGGAAAATGCCAGAACAAAGTTTGCTCATACAGCCAGCTTTACCTGCATGTGAAAAAGCTGGCAGTTACTAATTAACGTTCAGTAGAAGCTGAGCATTCCCATTTACCTAATTTAACAATGCTAAAGATTGAATTATTTTTTTCAAAACAGCTGATTAGCACTAATAGAGTGCTCTTAAAGGCAAGTCAGTCAGTCATGAGGAAGTACTTTCCTACACGTATCAGCACTTTCAGATGTGGATTCATGACCCGTTTCTTAGACTTTTGTTGTATGCAGCGTGGACTTTGTAGGGATTTATCACGTACACATTAAATGCCTGAGCAGTCTTTACCCTTGTAACCAGCACCTCTTGTTCTCACCCCATTCCTACTGGAGATTTCATATAAAATACAGCAGCTTATCCTTTCACATTCTCTCTCCTTCTCTGGTGTTTAGGTAACAGTATCTTTCCCACTCTCTAAATCCTTTTGCTTTTTGAAGTTCCAATTAACCATCTATATGTAAGTGAAGGTACTCTATTAAGAGTGTTAAGGGAAGTGTTAGCTTTGGTCACTGAAAGTGGAACAGGAGTATAGAATATAAGAACATAGGATTGTAAGGGATAACATACTGATTACAGGCTACTTACCATTGCAGTTCTTTTGGTAGACCATTGCTTGACTTCTATGGCTACATGCTCTGCAGTGGTCATACTGCACTTATCCACAGCAATTTGTCCAAATTATGCTCATGCTCTTTACTGGCTTTTCTGGATGTGCACACAACGGAAATTGAATAATTTGCATCCCACTCAGCTATTCTAGCTTTATGATGCTTCTGAAAGGACAGCTTCTAACAATGAAAAGATGGTTTACCATTTATTAAGGTTATGTAGAAAGGAGATCCAAGCACCCTGAAACATGGATGTCACACAGATCCAGATAAAGTCATTGCATATGGTTGTTATCTCTAAAATGAACTAGAGGTAAAACTTCAGATACCGGCATTTCTGATCTGTACGAGTCTTTCTGTGGGGCAGGACTGAGGTATAGATTGCTGGAAAGTCTTGCTCCTCTTTGTCTACCTAATGATGCCAAAGTTATAATTAATGGTACATACAGTAACAGGAGACATCTGACTTAGAACAGTTGACCAGTCTTAAGTAACAACACAACAAGTTTGAGCTAAATTCTCTGACCTGACCTGAATCCTTGCATGAGCATGAGGGTAGCGAGTAGTGGAGCAGTGAAGTCCCTAGTTGCAAGGAAGCCAGCAGGAGAGGCTCTGGCACTACTGCCACTAGAGCATTCTGCATAGGAGTCTCTGAGGTGTGTATGCCCTTCTGTGTCTGCCCACAGACAGCAAATAGTATCTTGGGAACTGTTACTAGTCAAGCCCTGGCCAAGTCCAAACCAGCTCTAATCTGCTTTGGGCTTGGGGCACAAATGAAACTGGTCTCAGAACACAGAAATTTGTAACCGAGTCCCTGACAGCTCCTTGCTGCGTGCTTCGGTACAAACACTCTTGTCTCTTGACTTTAAAATAAACTGACAAGAGATGATCTGCTTAAAGTGTCACATATTTCTGGCAGCAGTGGTGGTGTGCAACTAGTCAAGTGCGTTTCTTCTAGCTATTTCTCATTGCTGAAAATCTGCAGGGGGAGTAATTAGAAAAAAAAATTGTCAACACGAATGATGTTTAAGGCCCATGCTAATAGCTCACTCGTCCCATCTGCTTAAGAAAATCATCCCTCCAGTAAATTCATTTTTAATTTGAAGACGATCCCTGGTTCAGTCACACCACAGTCATTTTTAATTACGTTACTGAGACTGTGGTGGGTTTTTCTTGCCTTTCTGGGCTGGTGCTCCATTTCCTCACTAATGCTGACTCTTAGACTCTTCATTAGGGTGACAGGGCCTCAAAACACAATACACAAAGCAGACCCGCTACCTTTTTTTTAATGTAGGGTGGGTTTTTTTCTAAAAATAAACTCATCCACTTCCCTCATTTCCCAACTGTCACACAGAGACACTTTTAGCATCTGTTGGTATTAGGAAGCTATAAATAGGGATATCTGGGGAACAAAACATGGGAAGAATTTTTTCCTCTCCTCCTTTGAAATAGATGGGAATAAAAAGCATATTTGAAGGAAAAGAGTAAAGGAGGGAATGGTGAATATGTATATGTACATTTTCTTCTAAATAAAGATAGCAAATAATCAGTTAGAGATACATTGCTACTGTACTTTAAAAAAAAGAAAAGTGATTCCTACCAAACTCCAGCAGTCTCAACAGATACTTGGAACCCACCAACCATTTTGAATGGGTATTTATTGGAAAAAAAACATGCACAAACTAAGAAATTTTAAGTGTTCTCCTGCCTACCTTCAGCTTCAACATTCTGTGTGGATTAGACAGTTGTACACGGATAGTGTATTTGCACTAGGCTTTTGCTGATTAGGTGGTCAATAGCAGCATTCACACAGCTAGCTCTCTCCTACTGCAGTCCAAAGAGTATTCTCCACCATGATGACAACCTGCTCTGCAATAAAGTTTGCTTCATGGGAAGGTATCTCATCAGTGTGACTAATGATCCCTGTGTGTACCAGGATATTTCCATTGGAGTGCTATGGAAAATGCAATGGAAATCAATCAAAAGCATCTGGATTTAGGGCATTAGCAAGGACAAGGAGAGAATCAAGACCTCACTTTCAGTGATTCCTTTCAGCTCATGCAGTCAGTCATTTCTTGCCTGGGTTTTGTTGTTTCCCAGATGCTACCTTGTACTTCTTTGCCAATGACTGCAAAAATGCAGAGATTTACGGAGTGGTGGTTAACATCTTCACAAGAGAAAGGACACTAGCTTTGTGTATCAACAACTGCACAACTAAGGATATTCTTAGTGCCATGATCAGCAGCAACTGTGCTACAGGCAGCTGCAGCAGTGAAAGGAGGAGTATGCTGAGTAGCCATTTGCTATTGACTTGTCTTCCTTGGCACAGTACTTTTTCCAAGTTTAGTTAGTAGGGAGAGTTACGGGCTGGAGGTGTCACATAACCTTGTAAACTGTGAGCTACTTTCTCCCCCTTCATTATCACTCTCTGTCTCCACTGTTTCAATTAAAAGGAAATTGTCATCTTGCTCAGTTTTCTAAAAGTTTGTTTATAGATGCCTAGTATGAAGAAAGGCTCTTTAATAGACCTTGGTTTGGATCCTGGAAAAGAGTTTAATTTAATTTCAAGAATTTTTAAACTGAGACAAAATGCTAAAGAAAGGTGCAGTTGAAAGACTGAAAAGTATTATAGTTCTAGAACAAGACTCCAGACTGTTGAACAGCCCTTTGTGCCGTGAACAGAAAACCAGAGAGAATCTCATCAAGGGTTCACCAGCAGTACACAGATTTTCAAAAGAAGACTCGTAAGTGACACGTGGTCAAAGAGCTGCCTTAAGCTACTCTTTGTAAGAGAAGAACTGATTTTATTATCTTAAGCCTCTACCTTATTAAAACTTGGTTGTGATATTTTCTTTATATTTTGCATTGTTTTTCAGGGAATATCTTTTGACTACAGTTATGAATATGAAATTAATATTTCATGATATATTATGGAGTATTATGATTTTTAATAAAACTTGAAACTTATTTATGCAAGGGAAATATGCTTTCATATTGTGGGATGTGTGTTCCTCTGTAAGTTTTTAATAAAATATTACTAAAACCATACAGGTCACATTTCAGCAAAACTAGTACTTTATATAAAAGTGCAAATAAGATCTCATTACTGTAGATAGTTTGCAGAAGTGCAGGCAGGTGAAATGGCAAGATGAGAAGAACACATTAGCCAAGATTTAAAAAATATACTTATTACCTAGAAGCGCAAGCACTCACACCTTTGCCCTGTAGTGTAAAGTCATATACAACCGTGCACTTACTGTGTATCTGTTTTTCTGGCATCTTCTGCATTGGCCCCCCACTTTGGTCTGTGCATTCAGAGCTGCTGTTCTCTTTACCTTACACTGTGGTCTGTGGAGGAAGGAAACTGTGAACCATTGGGACCAATAGGCAGAGTTATGAGATTTTGGTGCAGGAAGTAACTTCCAGATTGTCACAAGATTGTGCCTCATCAGCTCCTGCCTGTGTCAGGATAAGGCCCTGCTCAGTCTGCTGCTTAGTTGAGAGAGGCGCTGTATAATCCTGGCCTTCTTAGTCTGGCAGGAGTTCTCTAAACAAGCCATCCTTTCCTGTCTGACCCCTCAAAGAGATTGATAAAGACCCTCTCCTCACAAGCTATGCTTGGTTCAAAGCCCATGGGATAACAGAAAAGCAATAAACAACTATATTTTTTTCTTACTTTCTATGATATTGAACACAAAATATTTTCCCTATAGTTTGGAGATGCTAGTGTCCATAGACTTCCCAGTGTTAGAAGATCATGGAGGAAGTTACTTCTATGATGGGTGTCCTGTTTTTTGTTGTGATTGCTGATTAAGAGGTTCCAACAGTTTGAAAGTTGCAGGGCTAGACAGCGACTAGATTTTCTGGACAAAAACTGAGCAACAAGACAGAAGGGCATGAACTACCATTGCAGAATATGATCTAGGGCATTATAAAGATTATTGGAACATGACAGAAGAGCAATTGTGGCGATAAAGCATGCACTGAAGAGGATGTGCTGCTTTGGAAACAAAGAAACGGAAGTTAAAGCTGAAGGTTAACACATACATTTATAGGTGGGCTATTAAGAGTTAGGAAGGAAAGCACAATAAGACTGAGCTGGCTAAAATAAAAAGCATCAAATTATTTTGGGGGGCAGGCCTAGTAAAAACATGTCTACTATAATAATACTGGGAGTCTGGTACAAATTCCTGTGTCAAATTCGGAAATTAATAGAGATTTCTCTAAAGCTGTAGAGGAATAAATACTAACAGCAGTTGATTTCTGAGAAGTAGACTGGAGAATAAGTTCTGCTGACAATGGTGAAGCCTAGATATTCCTCAGTGTTACAGGTGATATGATTTTGAGGTTTTTTTTCTTTTCTTTTATGAAATAGTAGCTGAACTGAAAAATTGTGATGTTATTTCAGACAGGCTGGTGGGAGACTAGGTCACAGAAAATAGTTATTGCTTGATTCAGTTTAAACTGAAGTCAATTTAATGTGAGTCAGATCAAACTAAAGGTAAGGACAAATTTGAATAAATCTGTGAGTAAAGTTCCATATTTCAAAGGAGTGAACTCAGAAATACTTAAGGAAATAGCTAGTAAAGTCAGCTGTATTGGGGAGCTGGATATGGAAAGGTTTGAATTTCTTTAAACCAGAAACACTAAAAATTTCAGTACACTGTGCAACCAATATGAAAAAGCTCTAGACTAGGTATATGAATAACCTTAAAATCATATTAGCAGCTAGCCAAGACTAGACTAAATAACATATTAGCCCTGTTTCACACAATTTGCCTGAGCTACAAGCTGAACTCAAACAAAAGACCTTCTCAAAATGGGATTACCTACAGTGTATAATACAAGTTTGTCGTGTTATTTCTAGAGGTGCTTGAAAACTCTTGTAAATATCAAATGCTACACAGTTACAGAAGGCCTCAGTGGTAATCATCTAATGCTAACAACCTTATTAAATGTTCAAGCCCTATGCCTAGCAGAGGTCATCAAGTTTTGCAGGAGTTTAGATGTTTAGCATCTATTTGGGTAACTAGCTATTAATAAATTTCAATGCTGGCATACACAAGTCATAAAAAATGACAGTCAGGAAAAAATACAAGAAAAATGTAGAGTCAATACAATATTATTTTACAGTAAAATATAGTTTTACTGGGTCAATTCACAGAAATTATTGTTATACAGCATTGTGAGCAAGCATTATAGCATCAGAACATCAAATTTCTGTTTTTCGTATTGTTATGGACCTATTCTCTGGCTTCTGGCATAATTTATCCCTTTGTTGCACCTTATTTTCCCTTTCTGGATGATAGATGTGATGCTATGATTCTTCACATAGGATCAGAAGAAACTGACAAAATAACTGTGAGAACTAGAACATCATGCTTTGAATGAAACAGACATCTCTGTAACTTAAGAAAACACTGAGTTTCCCGTTGTGTGTCTTCAGAATATGTTTACACATGAAAATATTCATGCCCTGTAAAAATGATGGAGATTTTTTGATTTTGTAAGAGGACGAAGGGTTCAGAGTTAGTCAAGTAGAATGAAATGTTGAAACTTTTAGCAGTATGGCTTCAGCTTTTCCTCCATTAGTAATACTAGCACCAAAGCTCTTGCAACAAATTCTAGTATCCATACTCAGAAAATGTGGATAAACTGAAGAGAGAAAATAGACAAAAGAACGAATGCCTTGTTGTCTGGAGAAGCCGTTTATAATGAAAGCCTAAGGACTGTTTTCCTTAGTAAACAACCTATTAAGACGTAACTTTCCAGTCTATACCTATGTTTCTGTGCGTGATCAAAACACACAGGATATGTCTGCCAATTCCACCTTTCTGGTTTTATCTTTTAATGATTTTAAAAATTATTTCATGTAGCAGGCTGAGTTTGGTCTTCACTTAGCCCATTATATAGCCACTGCAAATGAGTTATTACATGAGACAATTTTTTAATCTTTCTACCAGTAGTAGAAAGACATAAAATAATATACAGTATCTAAAATTGGAAATTCAACTTACACAGATTAGAAACGTAGAACAATTTCGTTTTGATTGTTTTCATAATGAGGGTAACTATACATCAGAAATCTTAAGATATAAGGAACACTGAATTATTATTGAATAACTCTATAATGGACATACTATACTACAGCTGGAAATTTGGGTACTTGAAGCAGGAACCTCTGTGGCCATTGTGATGCAGAAAGTTATGTTAAATTATTGCAGTAGTCCTTCATGTCTGTTACTCTGTATATGTGGACCATGACAGCAGGCACAACAGAACTCTATGGACTCCTCAGGGGTTCATATGAGCCATTTTGCAATACTGCTTTCTGGGATCTTTTCTAGGAAAAGCAGAGCTGTAGAGGAGTACTTCTGTCCATTCTACCCTGCGAGGGTCTGCGGGTATGTTGACAGTACTTGCTGTTTTACCCACTGTTCTGGGGCAAAATCCCTTCCTTTTTTTATATGAGAAAGATAATTTCCTCTATGAAAAAAAGGTCCTTTTAAACACATAAAATAGAACCACAAGGACCCACTGGTATGCAAATGAGGAGGAAAGAAATAATATAGGAAAGATAATGCTAAGAAGAAAGGGTACGGGTGAGAACTCCAGGTTTAGGCAAGGACTCCAAGGAGAGAGTGTGGGGGGAAAAAAGACTGTAACAAAAGATGGCAGAAGTCCTTAAAGCTGCTATGACACAAAGAGCAATTGCAAATATGTCTGATAATTGGCTCAAGATAGCTTTTTTATAGATTCTGAAAACTGCCAATGATTAAAACCAGTAGGGTTCTAACCACCCATTTAAAAAATTATATCAATACAGTAAATGAAGTCCAAAATGCCGAAAAATGCCCCCCTTTTTTTTTCTTTCCTCTTTTTCAGGGTTATAAAAATAGCTGTTCAAAAACAGCATTGATGGCTCTGGCTCATATATATGTTCTTGTAACTATAACCAGCTGCTTGACTAAAATTGACACTGATTTATTAATTTACCAGATCAGAGGAAGGTCAGTAATAACTTGTCCTCTTCCTCTTTAGCATTGTCTTCAAGTTTACAGTCAGATCTCACAGAGATTTTCACTACATTAACTATACATTATGGTCTTGGTAAGAAATCTATTTGAGTCTGCTAGAGATTTTTCACTTATTACTGTCCAGACTGAGCTGGACTTTGCAGAGATGTCATTTGGCATCTGTCTGTACCACAAGCCATACTGTGCTGTATTCTTTAAAAGTATTCTATATGTTTCTTGAGCACAGGAGTGTCTAAATCCACAGAATTTATCTAAGAAAGAGCATTCTTTGAAATGTTTTGTGGATGGAAATACTAGAAACATTTTCCAAATAAAATATTCTGTATCTGCAGATTCCACAAAAAGAATGCATGAAGCCCCTCCTTATATTAAAATATGAACACCTTCCCAATATTTAAACACTCAGCCATAAAATCGGCTAACTGCAGTGTCATGGTTTAGGCTCAGCCAGAGTTCAAAGCACCACGAGGCTGCTTTCTCACTCCTCCCCTCCTCCAGTGGGATAAGGAGGAGAAAATACAAAGATAAGCTCGTCGGTCGAGACAAGGACTGGGAGGGATCACTCACCACTTATGGTCACAGGCAAAAGACAGGCTCAACTTGGGGAAAAAACAAAATCAATTTAATTTACTACCAATCAAATCAAAACAAGGATACGGAGAAGTAAAACCAAACCTTAGCACACTTCCCCCCACCACTCCCTCCTTCCCGGCTCAACTCCACTCCTGGTTTTCTCCACCTCCTGGCACAGGGGGATGGGGAATGGGGGTTGGGGTCAGTTCATCCCATGTTATCTCTGCTGCTCCTTCCTCCTCAGGGGGACGACTCCTCACTCATCCCCTGCTCCACCATGGGGTCTCTCCCACGGGAGACAGTCCTCCACGAACTTCTCCAACGTGAGTCCTTCCCATGAGCTGCAGACCTTCACAAACTGCTCCAGTGTGGGTCCTTTCCACAGGCTGCAGTCCTTCAGGCGCAGACTGCTCCAGCATGGGTTTCCCATGGAGTCATGGCCATCTTCAGGGGCATCCACCTGCTCCACCATGTGGTCCTCCATGGGCTTCAGGTGGGCCTCCGCTCCCCCGCTCCCCTCCACGGGCTGGAGGGGCACAGCCTGCCGTCTCACTACGGGCTGCAGGGGCATCCCCTCCTCCGGCGCACCTCCTCCCCCTCCTTCTTCACTGACCTCCGTGTCTGTAGAGGGGTTTCTCTCACATTCCACTCCCCTCTCCCCTGCGGGTTTCCCTTCTTAATTCTGTTCTCCCAGAAGTAGTACCACCATCGTTGATGGGCTCAGCCTTGGCCAGAGGAGGGTCTGACTTGGAGCCAGGGAAGCTTCTAGCAGTTTCTCACAGGAGCCATCCCTGTAACCCCGTCCCCTGCTATGAAACCCCCACCACATAAACCCAAAACATGCAGCTAAACGCATTTTTATCATGTGTTGAACAACAAAATTCTAAAAGAAAAGGGTACAGCCAATCAGTAACATGACCAGACACACACCTGCTACCTAATGACAGAAACATGCATTTTGATCTCATTATGAGTGCGTCATTCCCAAACAAGTAATGGGAAAAGGGCTGTAGAACCTTTGGGAAAAAAAGTGGCAAGTATCTTGACTCCCAGAACAATTAACTTGCTCCATTATTTCCTCTTGAACCATAAAAGGTGATCTCAGAAAAAAAGATAGCACGTTAGATGAGACAAAGTGAATTGTTGCAAAATAGATTTGTTTCAGAAGCACCAGGTTTGGGTAGTCCTCTACTTACAATCATCTAGAACATCTATACTATATTGAACAATATTAGACATAATGATTTCTATGTTTGTGGAGCTGAATATATGCAACTGAAGCAACTTGTGGCAAGTGTCTAGTGAATGTAACTTCTTCCCAGAAACTAACAATAACAATAATGACACACAAATGGGTCCTAGACAGAGATAGAAAAAGAGAAAGACAGAGGCAGAACACAAATATGACATACATTCTTTCTCCAATATCTTGCACATAACAGCAACAGCACCTCAGGTGGATACCACACAAAACAGTGGTAATCCCTCTGTATGTGCTTCTTCTGAATTCATATTCACTTCCCAAATCAGTTCAAAACTTTTCCGCTCATCCTCAAATATAATGAAATTCAGGACCTTAACAAACATTGGTACTACAGCTATAACTCTTCAACACGTGAGGAAACCTTGATTTGGATTTTTTTCTCAATGTGTGACTCTCATCTGCACACCTGTAGCATCTTCACTGACAATTTGCTGATACTTTGAGAGAACGGATTTCAAGAATACTTCCTGCAAAAGCAGCAAACACTTAAAACCAGCACTGGATGTGCACCACTAGCATGCCATATTAGCATGGCATGATCCTGACAGATTTTCATGACTCCTTTTGGTTTGTGTGTTGGTACAACCATAACTGATAAATCTATAAATGTGACCAGTTCAAGAACTCATTATTCTATGCACAAGTTCAGTATAGTTCTCCATTGGTACGGTACACTGAAGGTGAAGTTCTGTCTTTCATAAGAATTGGTTTGACTGTTGGATCCAGGTGAAATAACACTGATTGTTTCTTATAAGCTCCCAGTTTTTCAGGAAACACTTGAAAGAACTCACTGACAATGTCTCTTAGTTACTCTCCACTGATGACAGATGCCAAAGAAACTGATTCCTAACAGCATAAATGAGTTGATAGGATAATTTACACTGGGAACGATAGCTAGAGGTCATTTAGTCCAGCTCTTACTCAAAGCAGAGTGATCTCCAAGGTTGACATCATACTCACCAGGATATTGTCCAATCCAATTTTGATTGATCATCTTCAGAAATGGAGATTGATACTTTATTAGCCTATTTTAATATCTCCTTCTGAAGACTGATATACCAATAAGAATCAATCTTTCTGAGAAGAATACACAGAAGAAGTTCACCTCACATTTATGCCAGTGTTCATGTCCATACCACTGTCATCAGAGCAGACTTGACAATTTGTGAAAATGAGGCAATGGAATGTGTCTCTTCAGAGGAGACCTCAGTTAACTTCCATTTCATTCTCATGCGCACCTATTACCATTGTAATGAGCATTTCAGAGATCTTCAAGACATCTTGGATGTGATAACACTTCTTTACTTATTGTCAAAGCAATACCCACAAATGAGAATCTTTGACATAATATGCTTCATACTGTCAACCTTTGATGACCAAACTGAAGCATTGCTGTTTTTCTTTTTGCAGAAATAACATTTATCATCTTCAAATCTCTATATGGACCACTGTATGGTCTGACTAGAAATTTGGACAACTGATCTTGTCTGTTAATGTTGTTGTGGTTGAGTTCCTGATTGTATTGACAACAACCATCTTCCTAATCATGAAAACTAGCATTTAGATTAATTGCTGTAGTAAGACTTGTCTAAGAGTGTAGGGATTCTGATGCAGTGGCTAAAGCCTTTTCCTAAACAATTACAAATGATAAATTTGGTTCAAGAAAAAGATGGTGCTGAACTCCAAAGACAAGACAATTATGTAACTTGTCATTGAGAAAATCACTAGTTACAATGCTTAATGATGCAGAGCAACTGAGCAATATAAGCAGCTATGTCCTTATCAGATTGTAAATTTCACCTGTGAAATTGAAATCTCTAGACAGTGATGGATAGGGCAGACAAGAAATGCATCTTCGGCAAGGCTGTGACTTCATCGTATGGCCTTTACTTATAGTACCTGATTTGCCTATCATATTAACAATTATCTTGCTCACAGAGTAAGCAGACAACAGGCTGTTCAGGAGTTTTTCTTTTGTTTGCTTTAAGATAATATGATAGTCTTCGTGAATAAGAATTTCTAATGCAGGTTGACTAACGTCAGGCTATCCCAGGACTGCCATCTTAGGTAGCAAGCAAGCAGGCACATTCATTTAGATTCTGCAGTGCCAATTCTTTTGTCTCAGGAAGGTAAAGTCACACTCAAGATCATTCTCTACTGCTCCTAGGAGTGGCTCCAGAAGTCCTACTGTTGCTTGTCATCAGCAGCATGTAAACCTTGTCACCAGAAATTTGAGGGCATATGTATGAAGTACAATTGCTGGGGTCTTGAGTGCACTAAGAGGCCTTAATGGCCCTGACCAGCCTTATTTGGGGCTTTCACCCCCACCTGCCACCAGTGGGCCCAGGAGCCCTATTTCACCTTAACTCTTGGCCTTCAGTCCCAGTCTAAGCTACGTCACAGGACTGCCTGTCCTCTGCCCAGCCACAGTCATGTTTGTGCCTGGACATAGACCGTGTTGATCTGGACCCTGATGTACAGACTGACTTCCTGGCGTGACCTTGGACCTGCCTCATCACTATGGACCTGCCTGTTGATCACTGGACTGTGTCTGACCCAGATTATGACTGCTGGATCTGATCCTGACCCTGACCTGCAGACTGACTTCCTGGCTTGACCTTGGACCTGTCTTATTACCACAAACTTGCCTGATGATCTGGACTCTTGATTGAGCCTGGCTGCCATCTCTGGGACTGCCCCTACTGCCATGGCTCCTTATCAGTGAGATTATCATGCCCAGCCTGCACTGTGGCCACCCTCAACTCCCAGCTCGGCATCTGTTAGGGAGCAACCCTGCTCTCGCTGCTCCCTGACACAGCAAAAGCAGGCTGCTTCACGAAGAAAGGTGAGCCGGGAGACAAGTCTGCCAACGAGGCTGGCAGGAACAGTACCTGCACTAACATGGTATCTGAGCAAAAAAGTAGAGCAGGTCCAGAGAAAGCAACCTGAGCTGTCCAACAGTAACAAGGATCAGACAAAAGTCCAGTGATGGCCAGACAATACTGTAGCAACAAGCAGTTCCTAGGTCAAGCCAGGAAATCAAGTCAGCAGGGCAGCGTCTGGCCCAACAAGATACCTGGCCAGGTTCAGGCTCACCTAGCGTCATATGACAGTGACCAGGGGAAAGGACCTGAGCTTAAATGCAGCTTCCAAGTGAAGGGGGAAGGCTCCAGATGAGGCCTTTCATGTCTCTTCCTTACACAGCTCCTTTCACACCAGTCTGATCCAAGCTGACAGGGCGGCACAGCGTTGTTCTTGAACACAGATAGCCAAACCCCATGGAGGGGATAAGAGGTTGCAGAGGCAGTAGGTGCACTCAAGCCCTGACAACAATTCACACAACTGAAGCAACCAGCAGAAGGTGGTTGTCATTTTGTTGTCAGCAAAATGAACAGTAATGACCAACAAGATCTGGAAGAAAAGACAGAGGAATAAAATATGGCATGAATGATTTACAAGAAGAGCAAATAATACCCTGCATTGGATGTTATACTATCTAGATCTGTGACATGACCTTTTTGGGGAGTACTTAACTATTTTCAATTAAGAAAACTTATGAAAAGCAAGGTTTCTGTGGAGCTTTTGAAGTCTCAAAGTTTGGTTTTATTCTCCATTGAAATAAATTAAAAAAAAACCAACAACATAAAAGATAATACTGTTTCAAAATAACACTTTTGGAATGAAAACCTGAAGTTTTTTCCATATATTTTCTCCTCATCTCTCTTTTTGGGTGCTCTAAAACACTGGATGTCAAAATGACTCACGACAAAACTTCATAGATTATGGGATATATCTGAAAAATGTTTCTGTTGTAAGGAAACAATCCATTTTCAGTAGAATGTCTTTCTTTTAGAAAGCCCTTACCAGCTCTAACACTGGGTAAATTATTTGTGTGTCTGGTATGTATGTAATTATAAAAATCTGTGACTATTTTTAAAGATCAGTTGAATGCAGTATGATCATCTATACAGTACAAACCAAAAAAACACTATCAAATAATTTCTGCATCAAGCCGATCACTTCCATATGAGTTATGGCAGACATTTTTAATCTATTCTGGTAATCAGTTTTGATTTAAAACCTTCAAGAGAATCCTCCACTTTCCCAGGTAAAATGTTTCTGTGATTTACTATGCTTATTTTTACAGTATTATTAGATATGTCTGTGTTCCCCTAGTCTGAATGTAGCTGATGTCAACTTCCAACCACTGGATTTTATTATGGCCTTTTTTTTGGCAAAGTAAAGGAACAATGACTATATTTTTTTTTCCTTGTGTGGGCACCTGTAGGTGGTGGTCAAATCACCTTTTAATCTTTTGGATAAACTAAACAGATCAAGCTTCTTTAGTGTCTCAGTATAAAACAAACAATTCTGCGGCTGATTGTGGAGATTTAAGTTTCTTGCTCTGAGGAATTTATAAATTAAATGGATAGTAATCATAATATAATGAACAGTTACAGTTGCTCAGAAGGTCAGAGGAAATGGGTGGAAAAGTACTGGCAGAAAGGAAGAAGTGCCTAGGGAAAACATTATTTTCAAACAATTTAGTTCTGAGCCTCTGATTTGGTTTCACAGTTTTCTAAGAGTATCTTCATGTTGTGATAAAGTTCTGTGTCTTATCTCCCATTTTGGTATTAATCAGGTTTGGGGAAAGGAAGAAACAGTGACATAGAAAAAGGAAAAGGAAGTGAATTCAGTGGAAGGATGTGAAGGATGTCTATTTCTTTTTCTTCATATATCTTTTATAACTTTCACAACCATTCCTGAGATTGTGTATAATTCAGCATACCATTTTCTATAAGAAGAACACAGTTTATTCCAGACCATAGTAGATTGTCTAATACATCTAATGCCAGAAAGCACCCGTAAGAAGTGACCAGTTCTAAATATTTTAAAAGAAAGTGCAAAAAATTCGCAGCTGGAAGGGATGACTGTGGCATAAAACAGTCTCAACAGAGGAGATACAGCTGTATGCCAAATCAAGGCCTCGTAAATGCTTCTCAGGAAGAGCTGAATTTTGAATATGAAATTTGAGACATCTTGAAAGGAACATATTTCAGGACAGTTGCTGAGAACTGGCCCCACTTTAAGCAATAAATATAAAACATCTAAAATAACTAATCAATCCTGAACAACTTGACCTGTACTTTGTACCTGTAATTGCCTGAAAAACTGAAATGTGGATATGCTTCTTAGATATCCAACCTCCTCATGGTTCTTAAAGCACATTTATAAAATGACATTTAGTAGAGTTGGCCTTCTAAGATCACAGAGCACCATTAATTACAATTATATAAAGGATACCATGAATGACTTCACTGGTTTGTCACCAAGGCAGTTTTCAGGACAGCATATAGTGATAGGTTACTGTTTTAAATTGTGATTCCTGCAAAAATTAGTTTTTTCAGGAAAATCAGATCAAAAATACAAAAAAGAAGTCTGATTAAGTACCTTAATTTACTAGTTGTATCCTTCAGCAGGATGAAGGCACTTAATATGTCCTCTTACATTCTTGCCTACTTAAATTCCCTTCAGGTTTTTATATTATAGCAAGAAATAACTTCATTTTAGTTCAGGCTAGTGTTTGGTTTGTTTCTTAACTGATTTTTTTAAATGCTGTTGGAATTTTTTAGATCTCTGTGAGATGACCCACACAAAAGATGATGTAATTTTTTTCTCTCTCCTAAACTTTCAGAAAAAATTCAGTGAAACTGAATTTTTGGGAGCCTCAAAATATTGACAAAGAAGAAGAGTACCCTACTGATTTTGCTGAAAAGCAGCAGTATAGGTGTGCCCTTCTTTTTTGGCTAAACAAATATAGAGTAGTTTGAGGTATACATGGAGCCTTCTTTTTTTAGACACTTAGCTAAGACAATTGAAAATTTTAAGAAAACAAATCACTACTTCTGGCAAATAAATTGATGGTACTGAAGTAGAAAACATCTTCATAAAGTGCTTATACTTCTTCTATTACAATACTATTTGAACACTATCTGAATCTCCAGGGAGAACTGGTATTAGCCCCATTTTATAGACAGGACAATATGACAACAAAGAGTGTTGGAGTCATCTGCAAGAAGCCCACATTCTAGACAACTCCCTGAGTCTAGTTTCTAATTAGCTACGTCATTTTTCCTTGACTAGTATTTTATTTTATTCCCTTTGACTGGCTCTTTAGAGATGCATAGCCTTTTCCCTTGCCTAAAATCAGAGATTAAGATTAAATTGGGATTTCTGAATTTGAACTTAAGTGACATCATACAAACATTTGGAATTGAATTTTCCAGCATGAATTCCTAAGTACAGGGTGAGTCTTACTCTTATGGAACCTGCTGATCAGTATTGTTTGGATAATGTAATTTCAAACTCAAAAAGTGAGAACAGTAAACCATGTGACTTAAGTGTTGTACTCATTAATTTCCTTCTAATGTTAATTCTATTGGTGGAAACAAACTTTGCTCTTTTACCTGTAGAAGTAGCTGCTGTTCAATAGTGGATGCATCTGATTTTTTTCAGAGGCATATTTACTAAAACTGCTTTACAGATTTTCAAAAGGAAAGAAGCTATTATTTGGCCCAAAATTTTTTTTATCTCCCTTACTTTTAGCTAAAGAAATCTATGAAAGCACATTTAAGCAAAGTCTATGTTGCTCTTCTCTTTTTCTAGAGAAGTATGTGCAATGTATGTCATTGTCTCAATGTGAAGCTGAACTGTGTCTTCATTCGCTTCTGGAACTGAAACAGAAGCGAGTATTTCTATCATGTTCATGATAAGACTCGAGCTGGCTGTGCAATGAGAAATCTCTGCCCCAAGGGAGAGTAGGTCAGTGAGTTGATTGAAAAATTGGAGAAACTGAGGTATTTTCAGAAGGGAAATGATAAGTCTGCTTTGAAGGGTCATTTGGGGTTGTGAACATTAGTTAAATAGTAAGTACAATAATTGACACCCATTTATCCAAGCTGTGATTGTATTGGGCGCCTTCCAGAAGACATTGTATTTGAGGAGTTAGTTATCTTGAGCAGGCCATGTCTGCTCTGTTGGGCTTTGTACTCCAGGTCTGAGCAGCCCGTATCTTAGCATGAGTAGCTGCTGCAAGGGAATCTGCTGGAATGCCCCATGCCGGCCTGTGCTGCATGCTAGTGAGTGTTCTGATGGACATAGCATTCCAGCCTGTCAGAAGTATATGGTTTTGGTTTTTACACAAAATGAAAGACACCATGGCATGGGACAGAGGAAGAACCTCTGCATGAACGAGATCTGTGCAGTTCACAGTGGGAAAATTGATCCAGGGTCAGTCCAATGCTACATGAGGAAGCACAGTTTCCAGCATCTGAAGGGATATAAGATTTACTTGCCATCTATATTCCCCTTTTGATTCCATCTTACTAAACTAGGTATTTTATTACAGCATTTGTTCTGGTGCCTTTCTTACTGAGATCTAGAAAGAATGCTGCACTGTGTCTGTCTCTCCCCCACCACCTCTGCACCCTGGTGCAGAACAACACTGAAGTTGATGGGATCATGCACCTTGAATATTATAAACTCTGAAAAGGTTTGTCAGGGGGTAACAGGTCAGTGAGAAAGAACTGGTAACAGATCTTGAGACAGCCCAGGGCCTAGGCTGAAGGGAAAGACAACATACTTTTTTTTTTTTTCCTTGAGGAACAGTGGTGGGACAGGTATTAACAAGGAGACAGGAATCTGTAAAGTACCTGTACTTAGAGACATTCCAGAATTGCCTAGGTGAGGTAAGAAAGAAGTCAGAGATAGCAGAGGCAGTGGAGATTGCACTTGGGCAACTTTGGTAACAGGTAGGATCAGCAGAGGTGCTTGAGGGTAGAGAGGATGGCAGAAAGAAGCTGTGGCATGTGGGGGGAAGTTAGTGCTGAGTTTAGGGAAAGGGACAGTAAGGGGGCTGCTCAGGTGAGAACAAGTTCTAAGATTTGGCATGCATTGAGCATTAAAATGAATGCTTTATCTATGGAATAGTGTTACTTGCAGCCTAGTAAGTATGATTTTTGCCATTACTGGTAAAAGGCCGTCTCTGCTGACTGACAGTGTAGGGTTCAGGATTTCTCAGGACTTGCCTTTGCCTGAGGAGGTAATATCTTGGTCAGCAATTGCCAGTGGCTAAGTGACTACTGCCCAGCTAGTTGTGAGCTTAATTTCTGAGAGTCTTGCATATGATAAATGTCTGAAAAACACATGTAGTCACTGTGTAGCAAAACCAACCCTGTACGTTAACTGTGGCTGTGGGGGAGCCACTGTGTGACTTTCTAAGTTCAGTTGGGAACCAGTGAAAAGAAAGAGCACAAAACCAGACTGTGTTAAGAAAATATTTCAAAGAGCTACTCCTTCTAAAGGTACACAGAGATGAATACGGTGTTTCTGATGGTTACTGGATTGATCAAAGTCCTCTTTATCCAGGCTAAAATTTGCTGCTCTGTACCTGTTATGTCCTACTTAAGGCTCTTGGGGGCATATAAGGAATAAGTCCCATAGAAGCCTTGTACTGGCTTTCTGCAAAAGGATAATTTTTAATAATAACATTGAAATATGTCCTTCCTGAGCTCAGTTCATTCTACTTGCATCCCTCCTTGTCACTGTATCCTTCAATCTCCTTCATGAAAGTGTCCTATGTCTCTAGCACACATTTATGTTATTTGCTTCAATGACCTTACTTGACAACTTACTCCAAGTGTTTACTGCTCTTTGAACAAAGTAGTTCTGCCTGAATTCAGGTGCAGTTAAGCGATAATAGTATTGCTGCTCTGTTTTATGAGGCAATAAGCTGGTTCAGCTGAGTAGTTTATCCCAACAAGGGAACCAGAATATTGCAAAGTAAAACACTCACATAGCTCTTTGGCTGCAAAATATGTTTCTAACTAAACACTTTAAACAAGAAGCAGCTTATTCAAGGCTACATCACAATTTACAAGTACTTCTCTGTTGTCCTTCTTAGGCAGTCAGTGGCGTAACAAATAGCATGTGTCATTGAGCTTTTTGGTTCAGCAGAACTGCCCAGTCTGCAGCATTGATTGGACCAGTGTATCTGCATCCCCTTGATGCACTATACTAGGTCAAAACCTCACTAAAAGAGCTTGGAGTATTGGTCCTACTATCTTCTTGCTCTGAAGGAGGGGAGAAATATCTCTGACAATTCACAATAAGGGAGGGATCCACATATTGAGATTCCAGTTGTGAAAAGGGGGAGAGGAAGTTCCTTGCATGCCTCTTCACTCCATACCTATGTAAAAACCTACAAGTAGCACAGGATGAAGGTGAAAGCAAATAGGAACTACATCTCTATCAGACCTTTCTAACTGGTGTCTGATACTGATATTCTATTCAGTACCTATAAGGAACCAAATCCTGTCTGATTATTTGTGGAATTATCATGTTGCTGAATCACAAGTGAAGTCCTGTCACCTTAACGTGTCAATAGGAGGCAGAAATCCTTTTCAGCTTTTGTTTCAGAAGTCAAGTAGCTTGCACATTTTTTTAATCCCAAGCCATGGTAGGTATGGATGTCCTCATTGTATTTGAAAATAACCGACAAGGTGCTTTGAGTTTCAACGTATAAAGTAACTTTGCTGAATCTAACTATGAAACTTTTATTAAAACATACAGATGAAGTTTTTTAGCTCACCATGCAAGAGACTCTAACATGACTATTTCAAATGAAATCAGCAGTATGATTGTATCAGGATATTTGGAAGCATAAAATGGAAATCATAAAGCACTTAGTGAAATCTGAATTCATACAGTTTTGAACTTCACTTTTTAACTTAACCAGAAGCTTCAGTCAAACATTTGTCCTGCTAGAACCAACAAAGGTTTCACCTTATATTCCTAGAAACGAGTAACTATAATAATAATTTTTTGTTTGGTTTTGCTCAGAAGGAAATTCTGATAAATCTAGTCAACACCAGTGAGTATTTAATTAAAGTGACAGGAAATACAAATCAATGAAGGAAATAACTCTGCTCACATGTCCCCTCTCTGTCATTTTTATTTAAAACCCCAATTAATTTAATGATTGTTATAGTGATTGCTAACTTTTGAAATGTCATATTAGCCATTTCAGTTCATGCAGTGTATTTAATCAGAAAAAACTTTAACTGTTGCAAGAAGCAACAGAGAATAAATTAGAAGATGAATCGTCAGCTGCATAATTTTGTGATATTTCATTATGAAATCCATACATTTACTAAACTAAGCTGGTAGCAAAGTTTATTACACATTCAAAATCTAACCTAGGATTTTTAACTGACCCTGAGATAACAAGTTTCCATTCTGAAGCCATGTAAAACACTGGCTATTGGAAGACCTGCAGAGCTTATTTGTTTGGGCACCATGCTGTTCAGCTGCTTGAGCTTGTTTGCTGAGCTTCACATCTAAAGTTGCTGTGAGAATGGATGATGTAGACTGAATGGTTTCAATTAAAAAATAGGTTAAGATCAGTAGTCACTGCACATATTTATTTCTGTTGAAGAGCATAGACAGCAAAAGCTAAAGAATGAAGTGGAATTAGAATTGTAAAAAGTGCCCATGATAAGTTCATGTTCTTTGCTTACAGGAGGCAAGGCTTGATTTTGTACAGACTGAGGACCCTGTAGGGCCTCTGTAGTCGTTTGAAGCCTGAGCAAACTCAGAAGAAAATGTAGTAAGCAAGATTTATCATGTCACAAACCATGTGTGAGAGAAAGGGACACCACCTTTTTGTATCCTAAAGTTAGACACCTTTTAAAAAATATTATTTTTGCCATGATTGCATTATGTCAAACAGCCCTGATGAGTCCTGTTTATTGCATCATAATTATGAACTATCTTGAAGTTTGAAAGAATGCTGTACTCAGTTCAGGTTGATGTCAGTGGTAAACTGTTCAAAATGTTTCCCCTTATAACTCCAACTAGCACCTTTGTTAATCCAAGTCCCAAAGCTTATTTCAGAAGATCTAATATTTTTGCAACATATCAGCCTCTTTGTCAAAGTCCATAAGCAGGTGAGCGATCAGGGCTATTAAAATGAACTGCATGTCTCTTTGCAGACTGGACTTTATTCTGAAGTGTCTAGAATAGAATAATTAGAATAATTATACAGATAAATTTCCTAGTGCTAATTGAAAGTTATATTGCCTTTTTTAAAGAGAGAGAAAAACTGAAGACGGGCTTATGGTTGACAAGACAAACCTGATCAAATTTAAATTTTTTTACTATTACTCTTTTAGTAGTAACACAAAGTGCATCCAGACTGTTAGGCATTGCTCTAATCCAGTGGGAACACAATAGAAACCTTAAGTGTCCCCAGGGTCAACAGTGGCTGGATAAGTTTGACTTTTCTTTTCAATCATTGTGTGAAATTTCTAATTAAGGTCTTACATTTTGGCAGTTCTTCCCTTGTTAAGCATCTGCTTAGAAGAAGCCTATGAGATACAGCCGTGGAAAGAAGAGGGGACCAGGAAAGCTGGCTTTTTTTGAAGGATCCCAACATCCAAGCTTAAGAGTGGTGCATCCCCACATGCAGAAAACCCTGCAATGACAGCAGGAGGCATGTGTAGATGATCAAGAAACTCCTAGCTAAACTCAAACATAAATAGAAAGTGTACAACAGGTGGAAGCTGGGACAGGTAACCCAGGAAAGCTGGGTTAGAAACTGGGTTAGAAGCTGGGTTAGAAACACTGTCTGGGCATACAGGGATGGAGTTAGGAAAGTGAGAGCCCATCTGTGGAGGAATGTGAAAGGCAACAGGAGAGGCTTTACAAGTACATCAACAGCAAAAGGAAGACTAGGGAAAATGTGGACCTGCTGCTGAATGGGGCAGGGGACATGGTGACAAAGAACATGGAAAAAGCTGAAGTACTTAAATCCCTTCTTCACTTCAATGTTTACTGGGCAGGCTGCTCTTCAGGAATCCCAGGTCCCTGGGACCTGTGGGAAAGTCTAGAGCAAGGGAGACTTAGCCTACATGGAGGAAGATCAGGTTAGGGAATACTTACACTGGATATAACCAAGTCCATGGGCCGCCATCGGATACACCTATGAGTGCTGAGGGAGCTGTTTGATATCATTGTAAGGCCACTCTCTGTTATCTTGGAAAGGTCATGGCAATTTGGAGGGAGGTTCCTGAGGACTAGAAGAAAGCAAATCTCACTCCTATCTTCAAGAGAACAATCTGCGGAACTACAAGCTGGTCAGCCTCCCCTTGACTGCAGGGAAGGTGGTGCAGTAAATCCACCTGTAAATTTTTTCCAACCACATGAAAGTCAAGAAGGTGATTGGGAATAGTCAGCATTGTTTTACAGAGAGGAATCCTGCCTGACCAATCTGACAGCCTTCCACAGTGAGCTGACTGGCTTGGTGGATGAGGGGAGAGCAGGGGATACTGTTTACCTTGACTTTGGTAAGGCATTTGACACTGTATACCATAGCATTCACATAGACAAACTGAAGTAACAGATTAGGTAAATGCACAGTTAGGTTGACTGACAAATGATTTCACTGCCAGTCTGAAAGAATCAGTAGCACAATGTACAGCTGGGGGCCAGTGGCGTACCCTGGGGTCAATACTGACACCAGTACTGTTTAACGTAGTCACTGATGACCTGGATGATGGGACAAAGTGCACACCCAGCCAGTTTGCTGATGATACAAAAGTGAGAGGAGTGGCTGACATGCCAGGGTGTTGTGCTGCCATTCAGAAAGACCTCTACAGGCCGCAGACTTCAGCTGACAGGAATCTCCTTAACAGAGAAATGCAGAATCCTGCATCTGGGGAGGAGGAATAACCTAATGCAGCAGTACACGCTGGGGTCTTACCAGCTGGGAAGGAGCTTGGCAGAGAAGGACCTGCAGGTTCTGATGTACAACAAATTGAACACGAGCCAGCAATGCATCCTTGTGCCAAAGAAGACCAACAGCGCCCTGTGCTGTATGAGGAGGAGAAACGCCAGCAGGTTGAGGGAGGTGATCCCATTGTTCTACTCGGCACCGGAAAGGCCACATCTGGAGTGCTGGATCCAGTTCTGGGTGTCTGTAATAAACTTGACTGTATGACCATTGTTTATCGAGGAGTTAGCGAACCATATAACAGTTAACCTGAGTATGCCTGGGCCTGTGCTGAGCCGCACTGGGCTGCATGTCCGGTGTAGCCTTCAGACCTGTGTTGTGCTGCACAAAACCCATGGCTGCAGGACAAACGCAGCCAGCTCATTGTAACAGAGGATCTTGCCCGCAGCTCCTGCCTGGTACCAACAATTATGCCACCTGCGTATACTTGCCTTTATCTAGGAGAGTAGGAAGAAGTTGTCATGTGAACATCCTTTCTGTTTGACACTGGAAATGATGAATAGAGTTGCTTTCTTGTAAGAAAAAATCTATAACAGCTTGAATGACCAGGAGGGGAGAACCTCTTCTGTGGATGGGGGTCTGCGCAGTGTGCTGTGCATGGCTCAGAGGCCCATTGGATGTTACACCACTGGGGGTTCCAGCACCTGAAGGGACATACGATTATCTGTACTATTCTTTCCTTATAGTGTTAGCTCTATATAAATAGCATTTTAAAAGATGTCTTAAAGAGTGTCAGTGCCTTTCTTACCAGGTTCATAAGAGACCAGCATCTACTGGTGCCAAACAACTGCCCAGTATAAGAAAGATATGGGTATACTGGACTGAGCCTAGTGAAGGGCCACAGAGATGATTAAGGGCTTGGGGCATCTGTCCTACAAGGAGAATCTGAGACAGCTGGGACTGTTTAGCCTTGAAGGTCTTACCAATGTATATTGAATACCCTGTGGGAGGGAGTAAAGGGGAATGAGCATCTCAGTTTTGCTCAGTCACAGGATGAGAGGCAGTGGGCATGAATTGAAATACAGGAATTTGCATTTAAATATCAGGAGAATCTTAGTTTGAGGGTGGTTAGGCACTGGAACAGGTTGCCCAGAGGTGGTGGAGTCTCTGTCCTTGGAGGCAGCCAAAACATCCTGGGCAATCTGCTGTAGCTGACCCTCTTTTGAGCAAAGGGTTGGACTACACAATCTCCAGGGGTCCCTTCCAACTTCAGATTCTGTGAAGCACAGATTTTGAGGTCATGTTCATTTTTCAAGTGTCTCTAAAGCATACAGTTCATTTGTATCTGTCTTTATAATGATATAAATACCTGCTTCTTATATTGATGTGAGCACCTCCTTTTTATTTATAAGTCAACTATATTGATGCTTTCTGCTTTCCACATTTTAATTTCACTGCCCCATTTTTAGAGATATGTCAACAAGTAAGAAATACCTTTTACCACTTGATCTGCAGCTCCATTAATATCAGGTTTATTTACTTACCTCTTTAAACATGACAAATATTCAGTAAAGGTACATACAGTGCTACTAAGTGATAAGAAATTTACAATATTTACTTTTGTGTAATGACAATGTCTTTTATGAAGTGCTTACTGAAGCCTTTATAACTTCTTTCCAGATATTGTTCCTTTTTTCTGAGAAGAAAGATTTTTATCTGACATTAGAATTTTGGGGAACTCTGTATACTCAAAGCAATACTCCTTCATTAAAACGTGGACTTAAAAACATTCATGGGGGATATTAAAAATGTTCTTCAAGCACCTAAAAGGACAGAAAAATGGAAAATAAGAAATACAGATTTTTATGATGGAAATTCTTGTAAAGTAGCAGATCCATATGAAAGCAATGACTGTAATAGAAAAGAAGCTGTTATGGTTAAGGAGCTTGAAATGGGTTATATGCTAAAGCTAGTGTTCAGACAGTGTGACAAATATTCAGAAATTCCAGCTGAGGGAGGAGGGAGGTCTCTCTTTAAATACGATATTTAAGGCACAGCTGACAAAAGCATTTCTGCCATGTGACTGATTGTTGCTTGGAACTCAGAAGGGAAAGACACATGAATGAAAGACTGAGCTAACAGATTTATGAAAAGACCTTGAAAAATTGGTTTTTGAGCTTTTTTTAAAAAAGCTTGTTTACTATTTATCTGAGTAATAAGAATACTAAGAATAATTTCCAAAGAAAAAAATTTTTTGTGCAAGAATTTACAATCTAGAAATTGTTTGATTATACCCAGTTCTGCCAAAGGAAATATAGAATAAAGTAACAGGTAAACTTTAACATTAGTTATCACTTAACTGCATTTCAGTCTTAGGAAAAGTTTCACCAGACAAAACAGTTGATTCATGAAGAACTAACACTAGCAGTTCACAGACACGATAATATAATACTACTTTCTCTCTGATTGATTTCCACCATCACTAATTAGTGTGTATGCATGCTTTTATGTTGGAATACTTCATTTATCTAAGGTTAATGAAGGATCAGTCAATCCTACCTGTAAGCAATTTCATTACTATTTTAATCCTAACACAAAATTTAACAGGCTCAAAATAAGTATGAAGATGTGCTTAATATACTGCATTTCCTTCCATTTCTTCATTTCTGTGGTTTCTTAGAGCATTTCCACTGTTTCTCCTGTAGCAGTGTGTCATCCCAGTAGACTATCAGATACATGAGAAGGGGCAGTTAAAGCTGCCCACCGTTTCCTTGCCTGAATTGTTTCTTCATCACTATCACTTCAATGAATACAAAGGAACTGCTGGGAAAGTAGCCCTAGGGAAAAGGACCTTACAATGGCCTCACATGACAAACCTTCGGAATTCTCCCCAATTATGTAGTCAGCACAGACCTTCTGGAGACACTGCACTTCTATGCAGAAGCTGGAAAGCAGAAAATGCTTTCTGCTGAAAATTAATGTGGGTGGGTGTGGTGCGTGGCTGTGTGTCTGATAGAACTCCAGAAAGTTAACAATTTGAATTCTTGGACTTTTCTGAAGACAGACACAAAATGAAGTGTTTGGAACTGTCCAGAACCCTAAGACTGTCCCAATTTATTGAAATTACCGATTCGTATATTTTAAAGTGAATCTCAATGTAATAATTTTTAACATCATACCAAAACAGTAATAGTTTGTTACTCAGGCTCATTGCTTGCACACGGTAGTTCTAATTCCTACGTAAGCAAAGCTGTGTTGCAATGCAAGATGGAATTATTTAATGGCATGCTAAAATAGGACAACCCTATCAGCATAGAACAAGAGCTATCTTTAATGTAGTAATGGCTCTCTATATCACTTGATAAGCATCACTAGTAAACAAATGTTCAGCCCCAATATGCTATTTGAACTCTGGGCTAACAAAACATGCTTACTTTAGCATGGCAGTGTATTTCTGTGGGTATTTCTGTGTAGTTTCCTTTGAGGATGCTACATTGCTCCAAACAGTAATACAATATGTCATGGGAACAGGCCTCTAATTTTAAGTAAATAGAAAATTCTTGGAGTGCCCAACAGGTGGGCACCTCCTTGAAAGTAGTTTGTTATCTGGCTCCATATGATTCAATTCCAAACAAGTTGTCTTTCCTCAATGGTGTTCTTGGCACTGTAATAAAGACTGTGTCATTCTACTGGGCTCAGGTCGACAGCCTTGCTTATTTTGCAATGTCCTTAAATATTTGAGAGGTATTTTTGCATAATTTAAAACTTCTCAGGAAATTTTTATCCCATAGTGGTCTTTAGAAAGTATAAAGGATGTAGATTCCATTTTTAGTGGGCAGGCGTGTATTCAGTGTTGCAGAATTTCACTCTAGTTGTCTATTTCTTCCTTATCTTTTCTGTTATTGGAGTATCAGTTGAGTTCAAGAAAGTGGTTGACAGCTGAACTGAAATATACCATATGCATTTGAATGAATATGCCAGTATCTACACAGGTATGTTAATGTGCAGTAGGACTTCATATGACTTGAATGATATTTGAAGGCTTCTTGTTAGCCGAAATGACAAACCTTCAATATGAATGGCAAAGATAAAGGATTTGAAACTTAAATTACTTCTAAGGTGTTGAAATTTTTTTTTAAATCATGTTAGTGTTAGATTTACCTTGATTTCCTAAGGAAATGAAACTTATGCAAACATGGTTGTATTTGCATATTTTGACAGTTTTAAATATTTATCGCAATTATTATATTTTCTACAAGTCTTGTTAAAACCTGCATCTGAATAAAGGAGAAAATCTGTTAAAGACTCCACTGAAAGAATGGATTGCACTCACCTCTTGTTAGACGTGTGGAAGCCCACTTCTTGGATGAGGATTCCCTCCTTTATCAGTTTCTGTAGTTGAGGTTTTTCATATGTAATTTGATTAAAAAGTCATTAAATCAAAATATAAAAATAAATTAAAATGTTTTCCATGCTCAGGGAACTAATTCCTAATTTTCTTGTAACTCTACATCAATGATGGGCAGTCCAGGGAAGAAAAGACTCATTAGAAGGAGCAAATTATAATGAGGTTGAGACTTATTAGCAAAAGGAATTCAGCACATACCAAAAGAAACAAATAGAAAGAACAATGGGAGATATTCCAGTATAAGAGAAGAGAGGAAAACTGAGCTATAACAGAAACAAAGTTTTTTTAACGTGATGTTTCAGGGCTAAGGGGAATTGCATCAACAGTATAAAAATGTAAGTGGTGACTAGGAAAAATGAAGAATTTCACTGGTAATATGACTAAAAGTCAAACTCTGCTTCAGCGTAAATACAGAGAAAACACATTGCATGCAGAGTTCTCAGGAGACCCTAGAAAGCTAAGTCTGTTTCCTGAATGCACAGGCACATGGATTTCAAACTCTCTAGTAGCAACATATTTTCTGATGTGAACATCTTTAAGTATCTGGGTTATTAAACAGGACATTTACGTTCTTGAGAAGTGCAGTATTTTGTTATGTTAACCACAGGAGTATGACAGCACTACACTTTCTATTGTTGATCATGGATATTCCTTTTTTCACATCCCAGTCAAAAGCCCCTGTGTGTAACAACAGTTAGTAGAAAGCCTAGTGACTCAGACAAAGGTCAAATAATAATCTGCAGCTGCTCTGAGACTTCCCTTGTTTGCTAATAAATAAGGAGGGGATTTAGTGATTGTGGGGGTTGTTGAGCTGATCTGGCAAGTTATATGAAGGATGTGCTAAGTTATGTGGAAATAATCTAGCTCTTGGGTAGTTAAGTGGTCAAATGCTCCAAATAATTAGGCAAACATCATTGTTACTATTATTCCCATTTTTAAAACACATTTATTGACAATTGTTTGTTTAATTCCTCTATTTCCATTCCAACTGCCTAAGAAGTGAAACAGAAATATCTACTTTTCTGCTTTGACGTTTTCAAAATGAAAATCCTAGTATTTCTTTCTCAGCAGTATCTTGTGTATTAATGAAAAATAAAGAATTAAAGGATTTAAACCAAAAGGCTAAGGAAAGAAAACAGAAAACACACTATGAAACATCCGAGTTTTTTATTTTGCTCACAATTATGAGAAATTCTGTGCAAGTTAAACGTGGGTTTGTTGGTTTGGGTTTTTTTTGGGCCCTGGATATGTAAAAATAAATAACTAAATCTTAGCCTTATTGTATTCAAGGCAATAGTGTTACTTTCAGTACATTTTTGTGCTAAAGTCTTGATGAATGCATGTGCATAAATGCTATGATATTGATTTTGAATTCTGTGCTTAGCAGAACCTGGTTTTAAGTGTGTTTATCACAGTTATCATTATCTTTCTTTCTGCAGGACACTAAAATCAAAATCAGGCTTTAGTCTTTCATATTTGCTTTAGACTTCAAAATAGCATTGACTGTTGCCCACCTATTAATTTCACAATATATATTTCTTTTTCACTGCTTTCATATAGCATGCTATATGCTTGTGATCCTTTCTGAAGCAACACTCGCTGGCAGCAAGATAACAGATGTGACACTCAAGTGCTCACCATCACATACAAAAAGGTAGCTTATTGAATACCTACCAATACAATGGAAGATATAACAGTACAGTGGATGTGTTTTGACTAACTTACACATGGCGGTTGAAACAACCAGCCAGAAAAAAACCCCATGATCAGGTATCATGTTCTTCAGGAAAGGCAATAGGCAATGTATTTCCTAAAGAAATGAACCCTTTAATATCTCCATTTCTAAACATGAAGAAATGATTCATGTCAATAGGTCAGATTTAATCAGACTAAAATTCTTATTTAATTTTCATACATAATTTTATAACATTATCAAGTAAGTAGGAGACACAATTTTCAGGGACACTAGCCCTGAAAGTCTACAGAAACAGAAAAAGTGGGTACGTGGTACCTTTTCAAAATTGGAATCTTTATAGACATTCAGACATGTCATAGACTCTCAGACATGTAGAAGTCAAATTTAGCAATTTCCACTTGGATTTTAATTCTAAGCTAAAATTCATACCTGACCAACTGTATTGGGTCTGGCTGAGATGGAGTTAATTCTCCCCATAACAGCCCTCGTAGTGCTGTGCTCTACATCAGTAGCTAGGAAGGTGTTGATAACACACCGGTGTTTTGGCTACTGCTGAGCAGTGCTCCCACAGCATCAAGGCTGTCTCTCCAACATTTTTGCCCCCCTCAATGGCAGGCTGGGGCTGGGCAAGATCTTGGGAGGTGACATAACCAGGACAGCTGACCTAAACTAACCAAACAGATATTCCATACCATATGACATCAGCTCAGATATAAAATCTAAGTAAAGGGAGACGGAAGGGGGGCATTTTCATCTTCTGGAGCAACCTACTGAAGCCCTGCTTCCCAGGAAGTGGCCAGACATCACCTGCTGATGGGAAGTAGAGAATAACATCATTTGTTTTACTTTACTTTCACGCACAACCTTTACTTTCACATGCGACCTTTGCTTTCACTTTATTGAACTGTCCTTATCTTGACCCACAAGCCTTTTGTTATATTTCCCCGCCCCGTCCAGCTAAGGAGGGGGAGTGATAGAGCGGTTTTGGTGGGCACCTGGCACCCAGCCAGGGTCAACCCACCACAGTCCTTGGAGGTCCACGGTAGAGACTCAACTTGGGGAAAATTAACTCAATTTATTACAAATCAACCAGAGTAGGGTAATGAGAAATAAAACCAAATC
>NW_010973244.1:4020314-4060508 GCF_000737465.1 Haliaeetus leucocephalus | reverse complement strand
GGTCCTTCCCACAGGCTGCAGTTCTTCACAAACTGCTCCAGCGTGGGTCCCTTCCATGGCGTGCAGTCCTTCAGGAGCACACTGCTCCAGCGTGGGTCCCCCATGGGGTCACAAGTCCTGCCAGAAAACCTGCTCCAGTCTGGGCTTCTCTCTCCACAGATCCGCAGGTCCTGCCAGGAGCCTGCTCCAGCGTGGGCTTCCCACAGGGTCACAGCCTCCTTTGGGAACACACCTGCTCCAGCGTGGGGTCCTCCATGGGCTGTAGGTGGATATCTGCTCCACTGTGGACCTCCCTGGGCTGCAGGGGGACAGCCTGCCTCACCAGGGTCTTCACCAGGGGCTGCAGGGGAATCCCTGCTCTGGTGCCTGGAGCATCTCCTCCCCCTCTTTCTTCACTGACCTTGGTGTCTGCAGAGTTGTTTCTCTCACATGTTCTCACTCTCTCTCTGGCTGCCGTTTCTGTATGTCCCAGCAACTTTTTTCCTTCTTAAGTATGTTACCCAGAGGCACTACCACTATCACTGATTGGCTCGGCCTTGGCCAGCAGTGGGTCCATCTTAGAGCCGGCTGGTATGGGCTCTGTCAGACACGGGGGAAGCTTCCAGCAGCTTCTCACAGAAGCCACCCCTGTAACCCTGCCTGCTACTAAAACCTTGCCACACAAAGCCAATACACCAACTTTCAGCATTCCCAGTAGTTAGTTTGGGCCTTTTAAATGTAAGAAAGAGAAGATGAGATTCTTTCCCTGTATAGTCCCCATTGTGAATGGCACCAGAGTTGTATCTGCAAGCAGACATGGACACTTAAGCTTTAGAGGGTCAGGTTTACAGGCAGAAATCAGAAAAAAAACAACTTTTTGCCACTGTTCCTATGTAAACTTAAATTCTGGCACCCCTCTGTTTATTTCATAGCTACAATGGGAATAACAATACAAATTACATTTCTGAAAGTGCATGGAGGTCCAAAAGGTAAAAATCTAAAAAAGAAAGGCCATTGTATGAGTTTTGCTCTAGTGAAATAACAGTTTAACATAAAAATTACAGGTTTGTGTTACGGGTTTGTGTGGCAGGTTTTTTTGGTAGCAGGGGATGGGGCTGCAGGGCTGGCTCCTGTGAGAAACTGCTAGAAGCTTCCCTGGCTCCAAGTCAGACCTTCCTCTGGCCAAGGCTGAGCCCATCAGCGATGGTGGTACTACTTCTGGGAGAACAGAATTAAGAAGGGAAACCCGCAGGGGAGAGGGGAGTGGAATGTGAGAGAAACCCCTCTACAGACACGGAGGTCAGTGAAGAAGGAGGGGGAGGAGGTGCGCCGGAGGAGGGGATGCCCCTGCAGCCCGTAGTGAGACGGCAGGCTGTGCCCCCCCAGCCCGTGGAGGGGAGCGGGGGAGCGGAGGCCCACCTGAAGCCCATGGAGGACCACATGGTGGAGCAGGTGGATGCCCCTGAAGATGGCCATGACTCCATGGGAAACCCATGCTGGAGCAGTCTGCGCCTGAAGGACTGCAGCCTGTGGAAAGGACCCACACTGGAGCAGTTTGTGAAGGTCTGCAGCTCATGGGAAGGACTCACGTTGGAGAAGTTCGTGGAGGACTGTCTCCCGTGGGAGAGACCCCATGGTGGAGCAGGGGATGAGTGAGGAGTCGTCCCCCTGAGGAGGAAGGAGCAGCAGAGATAACATGGGATGAACTGACCCCAACCCCCATTCCCCATCCCCCTGTGCCAGGAGGTGGAGAAAACCAGGAGTGGAGTTGAGCCGGGAAGGAGGGAGTGGTGGGGGGAAGTGTGCTAAGGTTTGGTTTTACTTCTCCGTATCCTTGTTTTGATTTGATTGGTAGTAAATTAAATTGATTTTGTTTTTTCCCCAAGTTGAGCCTGTCTTTTGCCTGTGACCATAAGTGGTGAGTGATCCCTCTCAGTCCTTATCTCAACCCACGAGCCTGCCTTTATATTTTCTCCTCATCCCACCATTGCCGGGGTGGGGGGAGGAGTGAGCAAGCAGCTGCGTGGTGCTTTGTTGCTGGCTGGGCTGACACCACAACAGTATGATAAAAAAATGTTTACTTTTAATATTCTTTGAAAATCATGTATGCCTTAATTTTCAAATAATTTCAAAATGTTTTGAAAGAAAATAGGTGTCAGACTTTGGTCAGTTTCCTAAGAGTAATGCTGCCTTTTAAAGCATAAAAATGTCTGCAAACTTTACATGTCTTTGAATTGCAGCAATAGCAGTCTTTATGTCAGTTTTAATGGCAGCTTTGAAATTCCTGTCTGGTTGTAGGGTTTTTTTATTCTGAAACTTGCCTGACTCTGCTGAAAGTAGGCACCACATGCAGTCACGCTGTGGCCACAAAATTCCACACTGCAGATAGGATCGCATGAGACAACTGGAGTAAAACCTTTAAGTTTTATTTTAAAAAGCATTTAGCCTTATTTTAAGTTTCCCCTCATGCTGTCAATAGAAGATTTATTATTGATGTCAATGAAAAGAACATGGGATTTTTTTTAAGGGAAGTTCTAAATTGAATCAGTCCATTGTGATAGGCAGCATATATCATCTTTGGATGCCTCTACAAGTCAGTTTATTGTCGGATATAGTGTCAAGAGATGGGTCCTTCCCAATCACTTAAGAAAGGACTGTATATTAACATATACATGGAAGTAATTTATTAGGAATGAAGACAAACGTGAATATCTGTAATTATATAGGGCATAAGAAGGAAGAGGACAGAAATTCTGAACTCAATTATATTCATTATAGATGGCGAGGACCCAAGATACTATTTCTGATTTCTGATCCTTTGGCCTTTCGCAGCATTTGGATTTGGACCTAGTTTAGGGTGTGTCTGGTAAGGACCTGACTTATTTTGAAGCTTTCAACTTCTATGTGTTTTCCACCTAGAGATTTTCAGAAAAGCTAGATTTACCTGTATCTTGCTTCAAGCAGTCTTGTTAGAAAGTCAGAAAAGGATTTTAGCCAAAACGTGTCTCAGGTCCTGCTTTAAGCTGCACCTTGATGGTAACAGTCTAATTTCTTTTCCTTAACTGCCTTTTTCTCCCCCGAGCTTTTAGTTATATAGCATCTATCTCTGAAGTCCATTCACATGCAACTCAGACTAAGTCTCCCACTGACTTTCCAGCAAGACAGCTGAATCAGGGGTAATGTACAACTCCCAATTCAACATTTATCTAAAATTACATGAATGAAGAAGAAAATCCTCTTATTGCTGAGCCTAGGAGAGGTAGGGCTAAGCCTGGCTGAGAAGAAGGGGAAAGAGGATAAGAAAGGTAGGGAGAGACTGGCAAGAAAACACACAAAAGGCCTGGAGAAGAACGATAAAGGGAATTTTACTGAGCATGACTGTATTTTTTTTTGTTTAAAATCTTACATTCTGATTGATCACTAGTTGCTGTATACAAAGTGTTCATTGATACATTGGTGAAGTGGGTCAGCCAACACAAAAGAGTCTGACCCAGGCAGTTATGCTGGGTTAGTGCTTAGTAATGAAAACTAATAAGTTGAAATAGATTATTTTCCACCTCAATTTTATACTACAGTGCCTTTGTATTCTTTCTGCATCTGTATATGCAAGAGTGATTGTGTTATCAGCTGCATGAGTTATGTTGTCTGTGATGCTCAAATCTCTAATTATATTTTTTTACTGCTTTTTATGTTATGTAAAGCAACCAGGCAAAATGGTACTAGTAAAAATACTAAATTTCCCATCTGAAATTGGTAAAATTTCTACTTCACTGCATTTCAGTGTATGTCAGTTTTGTTATCGACGTAAGAGAGACGGTCAGAGACAAACAACATATTCCTTACAGGAATATAGTAAAGTTACATCACTTAATGTCTGTTGAACACTGCATATCCTAAGGTGAATGTTTTCAGTATTGTTATCACAGCCAACCCTGTAAGGAGGTACTGAGGATAAACACATTCCCATGGAGTAACAATAGGTTGACAGGGACTTCTGGAGGTGGAAACCCCCTAGTCCAAGCAAGTCCATCTTGGGTGAGGTAGCTCAGGGCCATGCCTGTTTGAGTTTTCGAGGATGGAGGTTCCACAACCTCTCTGGGCAAACTGACCCTGTATTTCACCAGTCTTCTTACAGTGGAAAATTTTTCTTTAAGATGACCATTTCTTTTGGTCTGGGAGAGTACTAGCTAATTGTTAATTTTGAGACATCTGTTTTTGGGGATATCACTGCAAGTCACCAGAGAGTCTGTTCCTTTACTTGATTTTCTCTAGCTTTATCCAGTATTTGGATTCACTCAGAGTTGTCTGCTGAGGCCTAGGTAACAGCTCCAGGCTGATATTCCTGAAGAAGGAAGGATTTGCCTGTGCTCACAGCGTAGCCTTTGTTCTCAAAGCCGTACGCACTTTATCATAAAACAAACTCTACTGCATCAAACAAATTACCTGTACTTGTTCCTTTGACCCTGATTTCTTCTCTAGTAAGAAATTGGCTACAACTTGGATTTCTGTTCATAAGCAGCAGCTCTAAGGAGCCCCTGCTTTCCATCTGAGCTAATCAAGGCGTTTTCATTCATTCCTTCAGAAGTTATGTACTAGGCAAGTTCAAAATGATGAAAGATGCAAAATTATGTTTTCTCTCCCTAGGGTGGTTTAGTGCTTCCAGCTCTCAGCTTATGAGAATAACACTCCTGCATAGATTTGCATTTTAGGAGTCCTGAGCAAGAAAGTAACTAAGAAAGGGTTGTCTTGCCCTTCTGGGCCCTCCTTTGTTGTATCTGCGGCTCTGGTCACAAAGGAACATTTGGAGCTGAATGATAATACACATAGGAGAATATGCCACTATTATTAATATTTTTTTCCCTAATTTGACTGCTTAACACTGGGCTAGATTTTACAGTAATGTAGCTTTCTATCTACTTTTTTTCTAATGAGGACCAAAAGCTTCATTATAATGTTGCGTTGGGATATGAGCTTCTGTAGGGAGTGACGGATTATGTGGGTACTACTTCCTGAATGTCCCTGCAGGGCAGCAATTTTGTGGTATTTGCAAGATAGTATAGAAATTCAGTTCAGAAGCCTCTGATTCTAAAAATGAACTCCATAATATATATGCTCTCTAGCCCTGGAAGTAAACATAGACATATCTACTATTGTCTAGGGGCTCTGTCTTGCAACTGCAACTTGTATAATCAATCCTAAAAATGTACATGGTAAATTAGTTGTCAATAAGTTTATCTAAGAAACTGGATAATTAGCCTGAAAAGAATGTGCATGGTATAAAAATATAAAAAAAGAGAAGTCAAGTCAGGGCATGATTTAAACTTTATTCTTTCCCTTGGATTCTGTTTTCTTTTGTGGAACTCTTCCTAAAAATATTTTAAGTTTCTATCTGTGTGGTCAAAGCACAGACGTCCTTCCTGAGAATCTCTTCCATCATAGAACCACAGAATGGTTTGGGTTGAAACTCACCTTCAAAGAGCACCTAGTCCAATCTCCCCTGCCATGGGCAGGGACAGCTTTCCCTAGATCAGGTTGCTCAAAGCACGAACCAACCTGACCTTCAACACATCCAGGGATGGGGCATCTACAATTTGCCTAGGCAACCTGTTCCAGTGTCTCATCACCCTCATTGCAAAAAATTTCTTCCTTATGTCCAGTCTAAATCTACCCTCTTTCAGTTTAAAACCATTGCCCCTTGTTCTGTCACTACAAGCCTTGGTAAAAAGCCTCTCTCCATCTTTCTTATAAGCCCCCTTTAAGTATTCAAAGGCTGCAATAAGGTTTCCCCGGTGCCTTCTCTTCTCCAGGCTGAACAACCCAAACTCGCTCAACCTTTTTTCATAGGAGAGGTGCTCCAGCCCTCTGCCCATTTTTGTGGCCCTCTTCTGGACCTGCTGTAACAGGTCCGTGTTGTTCTTATGCTGGAGGCCCCAGAGCTGGAGGCAGTACCAGGTGGGGTCTCATGAGAATAGAGTAAGGCATCATGCTCTCTCTTTCAGATTTGAAATAATGAAGATAGTCATGATCTATATAAATGATACAACACTGAGTTTATAGTTCACTCGATACATACAGTGATAAAGGGACCTTACTCTGGGCGTTCATTCATGCTTCTTCCTCTTCAGTATAAAGGCTTGTATATAGCTTTCCAACAACTGGAGCCTGGCTAACATTTGATTCTTGAAGTGGTACAATGTTTTGAAAGTCTGTCTTGATAGCTATCAATCAGTCATGCACCATGCTGTGGTTTTTTTCCATATCTTCTTAATCAGGTGTTGGAAGAGAGCATATTTCATTGTCCTCCACATCCTCTTTATTTTGTTTGTAGATGAAGCTATTTGAAATATATGCTCATCAATTACTCTTGTATGAATGAAGATTTAGTTGTTTGGCACATTTAGCATCTTTAGAAGTGCACAATTTATCCTGAGAATGAATTTGTTCTTGAAAATGTTTCCTGAGGTCATTTTGGAAGCTCTCTAGCTTGTCAGTTATTGAAGGTTTTGGCCTTTAGGTGTCTCTGCCACTTTTTGTCTGTTAGTCTTTCTACCCATGTCAACAGTAGTAATGCTATAACTATTCACAAAAAGGTGTGTTTGAGTCTTGACATCCAGTATGGAAAAAAATAATAATATTGCTGTTTATGGAAATGTTGCTTCATTCAGGAATTTTGCCATGCATCTTCTTTTTGAAGTGTTTAATAAAGACTTCTAGCTATTTTAACTACCATCTGAACTTTGTCATTCAACTTGTATGGTATAGCAGTGAAGTATTCAGACTGATTTCATAGTGTCCTGTGAATTATGTAAGAGACGGGGAAAGATAAGAGTTTGCTTGAGACTACTGTTGTAATAGTATGTCTGATGAAATGCTTAATCTATGATAGTTTTTGTGGTAGCATCTCATAGTTTGTTTCCTTTCCAGAAGCCTAAGGATTATGAGTCTGGTTTTGTAGCTCATAGCAAAAGGGTCCATTTGTCCCCAGACCTTTGCAGAAAGCTCTAGATTTTCATTGTCTCACTTTGTCACTTGGCCTGTATTTTCCCACTTGTATCATGACTATTAACTAGCTTGCAATCAATCAGCCTTGACCACAACATTTAATATGAGGTGCATGTACTGTCTAGAAGTTTCCAGAGACTTCAGTCCAAAAATAGCTCAATACAGTCTTGGCAGAACTCCCTGTTTCCTATAAGGCTTTATTCTGGTTGACTGCTCTTATGTATTAAACCTGTTGGATGCTTACCTCTTTCTAGCTTGCTGGGAAACAGCTGGGTGTTTTTCATTCTGAAATGGTCTTTCTGACCATCCCAACAGTATAAAGGCCAGGAGGAACCCTCACTGGTTTTTGTCCTTTCTCTCTTGGAGTCTTTCTATCACTGCCTAGAAACCAGCACATAATGGGCCTAGTTTAAGCTTTCTTTGTATTTCAGTCAAATGTAATTCTTCATATACTTGTTCAATTTCTATATTTTAATACTACAAAGTGACTTTGGAGAAGCCAGCATGTGGATGCTAATCCTTTTTATATGTATTTAAAGGGATCGCTTTCTACTCAGTTTCCTGTCCATGAACATGTTCATCATGTTTTCTACATGGAACAAGTGTGATAAGTAGTTCTTTTGCAATGTTTGTGCATTTCTTTCATTGCCCAGAATGTCTTTGATAAAAGAGTATTGGTTTGTTGCTTGGGTGTTAGGTGAAGCAATTAATCACTGAATAAATATGTCAAGTATACAGCTTTTATTGCAGTTCCATCTAGGCTTATTTTAATTTTACATATTTGTCTATTGCTTACAGAACAATTACACCAGAGCTTCTACCATCCCATGCCAAGGTTTGTACAATGGGAGTTATCATGGGTGACAAGTCCTTTTGGGCCACTGAATCCACCTGTTGGCATACAAAATGAGTGCAGTAGCTGCTTGCTGCAGCAATCACTGGTGTCTGTCTTTGGCATTCTAACTGCACTGTTTCTGCTTTAGTCAAGTCAGAAAATACTTTTTCCATTGCAGAAATTTGGCGGTGAGAATTGTTTAAACTGTTTGGCTTTATGCAAATCAGCTGCTTTAAGGGCTATTGTGCAGCTTTTCCAACTCATGGTCTCTGTGGCTTTTACAATGATGTGAAGTTTATCTTGTTTTTGTTCTCTCCAGTATATGTTATTGCTCTGATTTTTTTCTTTTTTAATGGTTGGATAATTTTATACATTTCCAGGTGTCATACTCCAAAATTCATCATGGTCTTAACAAAACATTTTGGTAGTCTCTTACTAGCTTTGCTTTGGAGACACTACCATGAAATGCTTGCTCTGAACAAGTTTGCTTACTTTTGCTTGTGTTTTTGTTATATGAATCATTTATTGAGGTTGAGAGTCACTAGGATCCCACAAGGATCTCTTCCTACTGTAGGTATAACCTGCATGAGCTGAAATGTCTGACTTTACAGCTGTCTTTGGATCTTCATTATTCTAACTGCTATTTATTATAATCCTGTTCATACTATGATCGTACCATTATAAAATGGCAATTTGGCTTTGTGAGATTACAATCCCATTTCGCTCTCTTGCACATTCTGAAGAAGTCTTTAACCTTGTCTACGCTAGAGAGGTTCTGCTGCGCCGTCAGCAAACCCCCTTAGTGTAGACACAGAGCATGCTGACACAAGCTCTTTGGCTTGCTTAATAACACCAGGTCCCTGAATAACAGCAAAAAACATCTTCTGTTAGCGTTAGTGCATCCACACCAAGGTTTTGCTGGCACAATAAAATCACCTGAGGGAGATGATTTTTTTCACACCCTGGGCCAACATGGACAGGCCCAACTCCATATTGTAGACAAGGCCTTTATTGTTGTCCAGCTGTCTCTTTGTGGTTTGTTTTTTTGTGTTTGCATCCGGTGACAGACTGAGTATTAGCTGCTTGTTTTGCACTGCATCACTGTCATACATAGACTCAGCAATTTACTGCTTTCTTACCTCCAAAAATATTCAAAACGCTGAGAAAACTTTTTGAATGAAGTAAGGATGAGAGCTGTAATCTCCAGTTTTCACTAACCTATATTCTAAGATACAGGTGTGGTTTTTTGGTAATTCTGAAATACCTGGTTTTCAACTTCGTACATAGCTTCAAAAAAGTATAAATCCTTAGAAAAATGCTTCCAGTTATAAAACATTAGCCTTAAAAGTATCATAGAAATACATTTTGATAGCTTCTTAGCTTTTTTCAAGTGTGAAAGATGGAAGAACTGACACCTTTCTTTAAAAAGGCATTTTTGACCCAACATGGTTTTGTAATTCCTCTCTCAAACTCCCCTCTACTTATGCATATATAAAATCTCACCTGTATGATATTCATTTAATAGAGTACCTGTTTGTTTCTATTGGACATGAGTTCACAGAAGGTCTTTGCTCACAACACTATGTTTTTTTCCATGAAGATCCTCTGTGTCATTTCAGCTGTGACTCTTCTTTATACTTTTGAATTTAATTTTGTATGCATTTTGATGAAATTTTCCTTTATTTTCACATTTGCATTAGCAAATTATCTGAGCTGTGCTCTTGCTCTAGAGGTGAGCTTATTCAGCAAGTTTGCTCAAAGAACTACTGTGGATTCTCTAAGCATCCTCCTTTGACCTTCCTTCCCTCTAATTCATCAAAATGGCTTTATTAGAAATTATTTAATCTTATTCAGGTTTGGTAATTCCAGGAATTGGACAGCTTTCTGAGTTTAGCAGTCTACTGTTCTATTGTTTCTTCAAATTCTCAGTTACTGTTGTGAAAAGACATGATTCTTAGATGGCACTTTCTGTGAGTTCAAAATGCTCTTGGACTGTGCAGGAGATTAGACAGAGAGAACTCAATACCTTGCTGATATATGCAGATGCCATTCGAGTGTGTCTGTGGCTGTGTCAGCGTCAGCCTCCGTGTTGGCTGCTTTGCTTTCCTTTTTAGACAGCATTCTTGCAATTGTGTAGTTTCCCTGTTGTCACCTATAGGCTCTCTAGTTGTTAAATACACCCTGTCATGGGGATCTCTCTGGGGACAGAAGGCTGGTAAGTTGCCATGATCTTTAGGAAAGTTACTTCAAGGCTTTTCTGCAGTGCAGGCAAGAAAGAAGGGCCAAGGGCAGGCTGTTCCTGCCACAGATAGGGTTGAGTGAAGGAGAAAGGACAGAGCTGGGATGGAGAGCTGCGGGGAAAGCTCTGCAGAGCCAGACTTTGTCTCTAGTTTTTACTAATGGGAGGGAAAAATGGATCTGAAAGCTGCTGGTTTTGCTGGGAGGGACCACTCTCTGCTTAGGTCCCCCCCAGCAGCAGCCAAACCCCCTGTTTTTCCAGTCCTTTAGCAGCCTGAGTATAATACAGGCACAGTAAGTCTGCTAGGGCTGGCCTGCTTTCTGCAGGTAGGGAAATGGCCCGATCATGGCCTTTATTCTGTGTTTTTCCCAGTAATTCATCACTGATGTTGCTTACTTACAGGAGTAAACACACAACTGAAAGAAACATGACAGACGTGAAACTCTGTCTCTGTGAAGGCGCTTTGTCATCAAACACTTCATGAAGCAGAGATCCCAGAGTTTCTGGCTGTCCTCACAGGATACAGCACCCCTAATGAGAAGGTTTACATGATTTGAGCTGTCTGCTTGTACAGTGAGCAGCAGGAGGCTGTGTCATGACATAACAAATGAGCACATATTCATTTTGGGACCCATGGAGTTAGTGGGAATTTGAAATTTTGATTCCAGAGAAGTAGATTTGTTATTAGTCTTAACTGAACAATTCTTTCCTTAAGAATGGTTGGGAAACTATGAAACAAGGCAGTACTTCTATCTTTCTCTCACTGAAAACATCCTTACCCTCAGAACATTCCTGAAAAGTAAAAATATTACCTGTTGGAGGGGAATGTGAGAGACAGAAAGAATAGAGTTTTCCAAAAACCCTAAAGGTCTTGGCAGCCAGAGGCTCATGAAAAGTCAGCATGTTATACCCAAAGTGAAGGCATGCATCATGTTGGAAACAGAAGTTTACATCTCATCTCCTAAGACTTAAGACTAAAGTACAGAAAACCCAGCTGTGCCTCTTTTAGTACTAGGAGCTTTTTAATATTTGCTTCAGTTATTGTATCTGGTGAATCACTATCCCTTCATAAAAATGAAGAGGTCGGACAAGATCTTAAACTACAGGATGAATTAATGGTTTTTACATTGTTATATGGAAGACAGCAATGTAACTCTGCAAGCACATTTACCCATATGGTATTGGCTGTAATAGTGTATACCGTATTTTGAGTCCTGAACATTTTGTAGTTCTGCAACAAGATGACTCTGGCAGTTCCCCAAGACAGGACTCAGATTTAAATGATATAATCTAACTTGTGAGCCATTTCAGCTATCTACCTAGGACCAAGAGCTTACCTACCCCACAATGAAGCATTACAGAATAGTATGTAGAGATAATAAAGACCTCTGGGATATTTGCAAAACCCATAGTGTTTGCAGTATCATCAAAATTGGAATTGTCATATTTTGCACAATCCTACTACAAGAATATGCCTTGATGTAGCCTTCAGACTAGACCCCTACCTGTCTTTGAATTGGTAGCTTTTAAAATACCTGTAATAGTCATCTTGAATCATCAGATATAGACAACCCAAAGCCTGGACAAGGTTAGGTCACATTTCAATCTCTATTCTGTTTGGGGAGGTAGCTTGCAAGAAAGTCAATAATTTACAGCCAGAATTGGGTTCTACTGTTTCAAATGACTTGAAGACTGTATAAAAATAAAACTGTGGAAAAGCAATAATAATAATAAAATAGACTGCAAACTACCAGGCAAAATGGCAAATCCTGTAAAGATAACTAGCAACAATTTTTTTTTTTTTTTTTTAAATCTGGAAAGCTACAAGAGAGTTGAAAGAGTGGAAAATGAAACAGAACTTGTTTTGAAATAATTTTTAAAATTCAGATTATGTTTCCACATATCTTTTGTTCTGAGTGCCAGAGTCTGTGTGCTGAAAACCCTGTCACTTTAATGAGTTTCAAGACTTTCAAATGGTGGTATTTAAAACCGAAATCAACATATGGGGGAGGCAGGTGGTCATTTTCCTCAATAATGGGATACGATATGAGTTCATTTAGAGTACTAAATTGAATAGCAATAGGTTCCAAAATACAGAAGCAAAACAAGCACAACACTCCCCATGTTTTAAATGACATTATTAGGGCTGTTTCATGGATGGATCTGTCAGCGGATAGATATTAGCCATTTCAAGAGAAGCAGAGATGCAAAATCAGTGCATTTATTGCTATATTTCTGAAAAGAGCCCATGTGAAAAAAATGAGCCTCAAAAATACTTTAAAAATTAACAAGAAATAGGAAATAAATTAATAATAACTTTCAGACACCATTCTGTACCTCATGGTCCATGATCTTATCTGGAAATGCACAGCATCAACTAGAGAAATTTGTCACATCTGTCAGAGGAGTTAAGGTAACTTTGCTGAAATGCTTAGAAAGAAATCAGAAACACAAAGAACTCCTTAAAGTCCTGCATGATTTATAGTCTTCTAAATTTTTCCATGTACCACATTATGTAGTTTGCAGCGAACACTAAGAAAAATCACATGGTTCCAAATTCCATTACAACTTTTCATCAAGTCATTCATAATCATCTGTCTCCAGGACTCTAGGAGCTACCATTTCCCTTGGAAGACTATTTTGCACTCTCACAGGAGGCCCTGGGCCAAAAATTTCCTACTTTCAGAGAACCCAAATTGAGAGGGGAATCTATTTCACCCAGAAGCACCCATCCTCTATTCATTACAACATGCTATTGGACTCACTTTAGGGAATCATCTCATCCATAAACTTGTATTTAAGTTTGCTTTAGCAAAGTACATATGTGAGAGAACTTTTTTGTATTTGGATTATGTGCATAATACTGTAAGAAAAAAAATAGACTATACATGATATTAACCCCCTGCACTGCCCCCCCTAAAGGCTCACAAGAAGAATGGGTCTCCTTTTAAAAGGATCCTGTGCTACATGTAGAGGGCAAGAAGCATGGACCAGGAACCTGTAATACAAAAAAGATCTATGAGAAATTTAAGCCTAGCTTTTTTGATTTTGGATGTTTACCATGCCATACTACTACATGGCTTTTCTTCTTCTCCATCTTGGCAGGTTAGCTTACTCATCAATAGTGGTGTCTCAGCTGTGGCTGCATTATAGTCCTGTTGAGGATGAGAGAGAGAAGGACTGTAAGCTGCTGAATAGAAGCCATTACCACTTACAGCAAAATCCAGCAATATTGCCAGTAGAACAGTCCAAAGCAAGCAGCTGCTCCCTTGTCCCTTGCCTTCTCTGTTCAGCTTCAGCTCTCAAAAAATGTGCTAACTTTGGAGTATGCCCCTTGAAAGGCTGCTGCTGTAATAAGGAATTGGAATGTGCAGATTTTGATCCCTCCCCTTACAGCATCGTGCATTTCCTGGTATTTTTCTGGGTGGTGGTAGTTTGGTTGGGGTCTCTGCTTGCTCACTTTTTGCTTATGCAGAAGCCAAACATCGTCAGAGGCAAAGAAACAAAAATGATCATGATAGGCCTTTCACCAGGAAACTCTTTGCAAAACTGCCTATATATAACAGGAGGAAGAGAACTGCTATCTGTTTAAAATATCGTTATTAAGCAAGCTGAGTATTTCCCCCCATATTTCCAAGTATTGAAAGCCTGCAAGAGGACTGCATGACTAGAGAAAGTATTTTAGCAGTTAGAAATAAGTAGATTGCTAAATGTTAATGATATAAATTTCATGGAAAAAATGAAAGTGTCTCCCCTCTACAAATGAATAGAACTGTAAAACCCATGTAAGTTAATTAAATAGAGCTGTCCTAACCATTATGCCCACTTCTATCAACATTCATTAACTTACATTGTGCTTTACTAGCATTCTGTGAAGTATTTCCAACTTTTCTTACATCAGTTGTCAGGTTTCCTAAAAACCAAAAGTACTCTTCTGTGTCAGTAATAACACCTTGAGTTCTGGAAAAGCAGAAGGATTTTTTTGTCGCTGTTGTTAATTTTAACCATTGGCACAGTAAGTCTGTTAATGAGGGAGAGAAATTAGTACTTAAGGATATCAAGTAGAGAACTAAAAAGTACATGGGATTAGGCTGTGTGCAGTTCCTGTGGCTTTAAAAATGCTTAGCATGGTTTGTGCTGTTTTTCTCTCTTCCTATAAATTTTTGGTTCAGCAAAGCCTTAATAGTAGAGCTAAAAAACATGGCAGAACATGGCATGTTTTGTTAACTTTTCTCTATTTGCATTGTTTTTTTGTGAGCTGTTCCCTCTTTGAGCTCTTTTCTTCCATGGAGACATACCACACAACACTCTTTCATAACTCTAATGACAAAACTAAAAGAAGAAAGTGGTATGCAAGCTCAGGAATCCATTCTTGCAGTGAAAAAATAGTGACATTTCCAAGGTTTTGAGTTTCAAAAGTTTAGCACCAGCCTTTCAAGTCCTGAAATAGTCTAGTGTTGTATGGTGTAGGTTTTTGTTATGCAAAGCATGCACAGTTTAAACACAGAACGGTTCTCCAGAAAGATGAATTTCAGTATGCTGTAGGAATGTCATGTTTACACAACTGTGTTTCAATAGAGTTTTCAATGTATAGCTGTCTGCTGTGCTCCAAGGAGCAGGACTTAAGGCACAATCCTGAGTGTTGCATTTCATATATGTAACAACTATCAAAATCAATTGGAACTGGCTACATGAAATGCATCTCAGATCAGGCTTATACTTTCGAAACAGACAGACCCAACGGGCAGTTGATTCTGAAAAATTTAAGCAATCTAACCCAATCCAAAACCACTTAAATACATGAATAGACCATCCCAAAGATGGTTCTTGGCACCTTCCAGAATCAAGCCTTTAGGAAGAATAGAAAACTTCAGACCCAGATTCTGCACTCAAAAATACACGAGATAAGGGGTTCTTTTATCTTACCCCATCCCTGTCCTCACAAGCAATGCCATTGCTTTCTGGATCGTTTAATCATCTAGGGAATAACAAACTCCTCACTTACATGTCTTCTCTGGTTCAAGAAAAAGAGAGATGATAAGAAGACGCAGGATTATTTTACCTCTCTTCTGTTCTTGGCTGATATTTCCACCTTCCTGGGATTGTTGGCAACCATTTCTTTTAAATCTTAGGAAGGACAGATGCTTCCTGAACTGTATTAGGAATGGCTAAAGGAGAAACAAAATGTTGGGCTATTTGATTTCAGCTGCTCTTCTATGAAGTGGAGCAAGTATTTAGTTTCATCTGAGGCCTTAATATGACAAGCAGTAATTCTGAAAGAAAATATGACCAGCCAATTAAGAAATGGAGTAGAAAGGCAAAGATTTTAGAATATTTGGAAAGGCTTGAAAGCCATGCTAACTTTCCCAGGTTTGCAGACATTGTGCACATCATTAACTGTAAACCTGTTATTTAGTAGGACTGTCCAAGGGGTAAGCATGTCCTTAAAAATCTGTAGCATTTACTGAGATTAAAATTCTCCTATTTGAAAACCTACCCATAGTCAGGTGTTATTTGTGCTCTGTTTGTCTCCCAGTTTGCATGAAATACTTCCCAAGTTGTACTTGCCATGATGCTACAAGTCCTATAAGAGTCACCTTTAGGCGCAGTGGCTTTTGATGTTGCTATTTGATTTATATTACATAAATACATAAAACTGAGTCAACACTGCTACATATTTCTCAGTGAGGTTTCCAATAAAAGAAGAAAAATAATGGCTGCTGCCAAGTCACAGTTGGCCGTCAGGTGTCATTTTCAAAAGCCATTACAAGCCAAGAGGAGTGAGGACACCAAGTGGTTATATCCAATTATCTTACCGTGACACATGTAAACTGCACTGTATTTGCACAGAGCATTGAAACAACAGAGGATTAGCTTGACATCTATATGGTAACACTCTGGTGCTAGGAAATTATTTTGCCTGCATTGTGTCAGAAAAAATCTGTTGGAGGCAGCTTTGCCCATGAAGTTACACAGAGTTAGAGAGGAGAAGGCAAAAAGACCATTCTGGCAACCTAAAAAGTGAAGATACTGCAAATACGACAGGTGGGTTTGTTCAAGATGCAAGTCTCCTCTCACAAGTTCCCAGCTACCTGGTAAGCAAGTCTGCACTGGCACTGCCCACTGGCTTGCAGTGTGGTACCAAAACTAGAAGTAGTCCTGGTTTTCTGTACAGATCTGGAATATTGCCACAGCCATGTAAAATATTACTAAGAACTTCTGGCAATATTTATGATATTAGCATTACCATAATTACTAAATTTCATATATTTAAATTACATATTTGTACAGCATATTATTCATTTTGACTCAGGAAATTGAAGACTTCCTTAAAAACAACAAAAACCATTTTGAAAATTAATCTTTTCTTTGCAGATAGAAATGAAATGCGTTAATTGCCATAGACACATATCTGTAACTGTGATTGAAGGGCAAGAATGTGGAACTGGAAGACAAAGCCCATTAAGTTTTCTTGCAGTGAGCAGGAGAAAATTGGAAAGAAGATGCACTGGTGTGGATGTCCATATCAGGGGACATCAGAGAATTTGAAAACTGGTCTAGAAAGAGGAGGGAAAAACACCTTCTCTATTCCATTACTCTATTGTACAAGTTTCACATATGGGACATTTGGTTTGCAAAAAAGTGCCTCTTGCCTGAGATTTCTTGTTGTTCTAGAAAACACACATGCAATCAGCAAAAAGACCTTCCATTTTTTGTAGTTATTTTCAGCAGTATTATGTGTTTAATTCAAAGGTGATATCAAACTGTTTCTGAAATAATTGTTATGTTGTCTGGAGAAAAAATAACACTCCCAATGTGTTTTCATTTTGAGTTGTTTTTTACAAGAGATTTGCTTTGCTTTGAAACAGTAATACCTCTTTTGAATAGCGTATCTTTCATTATGTGACTACTGAACCTAATCATCCAAGGAATAGATATATTCTGCATAAAGAAATTAGATTTTAGGAAATAGAAAGTTTTACTAATTGCATTCATTTTGTAATTTAGTAAAATACTGGCCATATATTTAAAAAATTGATTTTGTCCCCATATTGCCTCTATGAAGTTCATAAATTGTGTTCCTGCTGACATAAAGGTACACAGGTGAAACCCATTACATTTGTGTATTACTAAGGAAAATTACATTTTGATTAATATATAAAATGAGCTTCATCTCCTAAAATGAAATATTTACAGTGAGTCTACTAAATACCCTGCTAGTTTGCTTATGTCAACCTTTTAAAAATAATTAATAGCACATGAAACTGAGCTTATTGATCAAGCTTGAGTCTTCCCAGAAAATTTAAGGAAAATTACCTTTCTGAAGATGCAATACCAACAGTTCTTAATTCCAACCATGATACAGGAAATGGAGACTGTAAACTGCTAAATGTTTTAATAGATATGCTCAGACTAGCAGGGTTTAATTATCTGTGAAAGTTATTTAATATTTTTCTGATTAAGTTTTTCTATTGTATTTCTCTAATTCTGTGTTTATGAGCATAAAATATCACCTTTTTGAAGCATAATTGATTTTTTCCTTATTCTCATTTTTCTGTGTAAAGAAAAGGAAGTTCAATTCTGATGTTTGGGGTTTCTTTTCAACAAATTGTGATTTGGTTTTCTGTATGAATGATTTAATCTGTTACAGAAATATAGTCAGTGTCCTGAATTCCTCTGTTTTCTAATCACAAAAACATTTCTGTTCAGATCAAAAGTAAGTGATCACATTTACTTCTTCCCACACAAAAAAAGAAAAAAAAGAAAGGAGGGTGAAATGCATAGCTGAATTATAAAATGGCCAATTTAATGAGTTTCTTCATAAGCATCCTTTAACAAACAGGGACACTGAAGAGAACCATGGACATTCTGTGGTGAGCAAAATTTCTCTAATAAAATTTCTGAATAAAATTTTTTCTTGTAGCCTGTCTCCCCATCCCCCACCCTTTTTTTTTTTTTTCAGCATGAGTCCTTTAAATGCTGTGTTGCCACTGTGTTTCTCTTCAGTACCTTCAGCTTCTTTATTGCTGAGATCAGCTGCTGGTACTCCCCTAAGAATATTCTAAGATGCCATGGAGAGCTGCTCTGAAGAATAACTGCTCTATTTTTAATTTACATTTTTTGTGTTCGCTCTGTTGCATTGCATCTCAAGAAGAGAGGCCTGGAAAGGAGACTGTCAGTCAGTTTAGGTGCAGGATTTGGGCAGGAAGCTGCATGGTATTGTTCCGTTTTATGTCACTATAGGCAAATGGGCTCAGAGGTAAAAAAGCCAGTGAGGGTAAAGGAGAATATTCTTTTTTATTCCCCCACACACCCCCCCTTATTCCCAGAACACACTGTTTCAACAGCATTGATGCACTCTGTGTGAACATATTAATTTCTATGAAATTTCTAACTGGCTGTGTGCTAGCCCCCACGGTCACTGACTAGCTGGCTGGCAGGTGGCCATCTCACGGGGCTGACCTCGCACCCCACCACACTCCTCCTCAGCATCGTCCGCACACCTTGCGACAGCTCCCCAGGCTAGCCGGCTCTACTACCAGCACGGGGCGGGTGACCAGGTGGGGCTCACCTTCCAAACCAGCAGCTTACCTACAGAAAATGGCCTCTCAGTGATCCCTGATTTCACTGAGGTGGGACTGAAGTACCATTTTGATCTCATAAGGAAATATCACTTTAGTGACTCATATTTTAGAACTATTTATAACTGAAATTTGGGATGAAGGAGTGAAACTTGGGAAAGCTGAATGGGAATTCAAGGTAAGAACTGTATCTCAGGATCAACTTGCACAAATAACAGTCTTATCCTCTGCTTGTAAAAGCTGATAATGATCATTTTTTCAGCCTTGCAAAACATTTCACTGAGCAAATACAGGTTTGAGGCTCTCATAATTTAGGCGAACTTTCTTTTCCGAAAGAGGTCAGTGACACAGATTTTAGCTGTCTTTTCTAATGTCTTATTTACAAAGCGTTGACAGCTCTATTTTGAACAGAGCGGGCCAAGGCAATACCAAAGTAGTTCGAGAAAACCTCACCTTACATGCTACTAGTGCTTCAGGTTTTGTAGGTGAGGATTACCCTTCTTAACCCTTAGTCCCTTTATTTTTACCACATGCTTCTAAGATGCAAAAACATCTCAGATTGAGGTCATTGGTCGTAACTAATTTCCACAGTTGTAAATCAATTGTCATTCTCAGTCAGAATGAAATATTTTTAGAAAATTTGAGATTTTAATTGCAAACTGAAAAACCAAAATAATTTAACAGTGGCACAATGAGATCTTGTAATTCTGCTGCAACTCCTGTGTTACAAAATGTTTCAATTCTGACAATACTCACATCTTTATAGATTTATATATAGCCATATATATTGTCTTTTGAAATGTCTTTGCCCATTCCTGCTGATTATTGTCAATACTTAATAGACTGCTTCACATGGGGATAGGTATTTAGCCCATCCTTTTATAACATCATTCTGAAAAATTCCTGTGGCCCAACTATTTGCGCATCTGCCATACCTTCTTCTTTGTTAGGGTTCATCTGGATAAATGGCAATTTCTAAGCCCAAATAATTTCCTTTAACAGGCATGCAGGTGAGAATCAACAATTTACAATGAAAGATTCTGTGGAAAGGCAAACTTTCACACTGAATACTATTACCAGTACTTTATCACAACTGTCTCATTAACATCCATGCATAACGGAGTTATTTTTAAGATTTGGGCTTGGGATATTTTTTCAGTCCAACTGAACAGGCATAATCCTCACCACCTAAAGAATGCTTTAGACTCAGATTACAGTATTTGCTCTTGATAATAAGATAGGTGTTCTCGGTAGATTCTGAAATTATTTTTGTTTTTAACCCAGTAGCAATAATCTCACTTAACCTCCTGCATAACACAGGCCATAGATTTCATTCCAGGATTTCTGCCTGAATTCCAACTACCTGTGGCTGAGCTAGCACCTAACCTTTAATTGAAATTGTAATTTTGTGTTAAAGATTCTCTGACTAATTGAAGGTGCTGCTTCCCCAAGTGATGTGCTCCTTCCATGATGACTGTCATCAGTAAATATATGCACAGTGTAAGTTAAATCGCTTTTGTGTAACAGTAAATTTTTCCTTGAAGCATCTTGGAGGAATGTTAATAACTTTTAAGTTTTCTGAGAATTTTGAGAAACTTCTTTTTGCTTAGCAAATTGAAATATATCTGCAAGGCAAGAGCAGTTCAAAGTTGCCAATATGAGGGGAGACAGGTGCCTTTTAAATTATTCATAGATCTCTGCTGGCTACCCATCTTTTTGCAGATAGGGTTTTTGGTGGTTTTTTTTTTTTCTTTCTTTCTTTCTTTCTCCCTGATGGATTTAATGCCTTTATTGCACTCTTAGCTCCATGAATAGATATGGGAAATGTAAAGGCAAAGCTTCAACTAGCAACAGAACAGAAAGTCTGATCTGGTTTAACAGATTCTCTGTCTTTATCACTGGCAGCCAACTTAGATTGTTAAAGTGCTTTAGAGAAAAGGCTTTTTTTTTTTTTTTGGTAACTTGTCACTGATGACTATGGCTCTTTGTGACAACAACCCAGGACAATCAGAGGTGGAAGATCAGTTACCCAAGTCTACAAAATGGTGTATTATACACCTTTTGGCCAGTCTTGTAAAAAATTGGGGTTTTTTTGAGGGGAGAGGACTACCGGAATGAATAGCTTGCTAACTATTAATTTTAGCTTTGATCTGTCACCATGTAGGTCTAGAAATTAACTCAGTTATTCTCATTCTCAATGTTTGTTTCTTCTCTGTGCTTATAAGATTTATTTTATTCATCAGTCTTTCTTTAAAAAAAAAAAAAAAGAAGAAGAAAGGTTCTGCATTATAGCTATACCTTTTACGTCCTTGTCTTACCTGAGGTAAAGATATCTTCCAAAATCCTTTCTCCTTTTTCATCTCACTCATTGTTTATTCTTCCTTTTTATCTATTAAACCTCCATGCATCCAAAGAGATGGATTAACCTGCTATATAATGTCACATGACCCAAACGTCTTATGTCAAGTTTGAAAATAAAGTGAGAAGTCAGTGTATATTCAAAAATAGAAGACCTTGAAAAAGGAAATCTCAGTCAAGAAAGAGATCATCTCAAGATAGCATTTAATACAAATGTTATGCAGGAATGTGTATGAGTGAAAAGACTTGTGAGAAAGGTGATCTATTGCAGCTTGCATTTGGCAATAATCAATAAAATAATCTCAGCTGTTGTCAGCAGGCTTCCCAGGTCTGACCTTCAGATGTTAGGATTTAAGATGGCTTGTGTTTGTGGCAGACCTCAAGAAGTCTTGAAGGCTGGGAACCAGTTCTGCCAGGTGCTGAATTCCTTGATGTTAAACTCTACAGTCAAATAGGTTTAGAAAAGTTAAGTCTTGCCTCTGAAAAACTGGAAGGGAAATCTTAGGATAAGAATCCTTCCATTGAAACACTGGCCTAGGCATTGGCCTAAAATTTTAGTGTCTTGAGCTGTTTTCCTGTCACATGGTTCTTTCATATTAGCTGGAATCACAAAGAACAGAGGCATTCACACATGAAAATTTCAGCATGCTATTAATCAAACTTTTTTGGATTTCCTCTTGAGTTCCTCTCAGACTGCAGTAGATAGACACTGAGGTTGTGTTTTGTTCAGTAATATCCTTTTTACTGAAAGGAATCAAAAATAAAGGTCAGATGTGCCTGTATGTTTTGGGGATGTCCTGTGTCTTTGCATGGAGAGTGTTGGTATAGCTTGGATTGGTGTAGAAGCCAGTAAATGCTCTCTGTTCCGTTAGACGGGTCTTCTTATATTGTGGTCCTGGACCTAGGGGCTGTAATGCTGCATTTTACTGGCGGGTAAGAATGGAGAGTAAAGCATCAGCATATGCACCAAAAATTTCAAAATAAATCTCTTATCTCTTCCACACCTTCACATCACTATACTCTGTGAGCCTTCAGAATGTGTATCCTTCAAGGCAGTGGCTTACCCTGTCAGTATACAATAAATTGGTTTTGCTGTCAAGGCCTGGATTAGCGCTGTGCTGAATGTCCTAGGTTTTTACTTTTTCTGTTAGTATTTCAACCCACAGGAAACTAGAAATTATTAGAGACTGTCCACATGCAACAATTCTCCACTGACCTGAGATTCAGCTTGTCCCCAGAACACCTTGTCCAGAAATGTTGTTGCTCCATAGCATTAGGAGCAATAGTAGGCACCCCTGTGTTTCTTTCTTCTCATGGGATACATCTAAAGCATAAGCACTGTTGGGTGTGCCGGTAGTTAAGTATATTTAAACTGTTTTATAATTATCCGGTATTCTAATGAGCAGGGATTTATCATAACTAAACAGAAAAATTCGGGTGTTATATACCTGATCTTGAGTGCAATTATCAGTTCATTCAGAGAGCAATGTTGTGTTGTGGGGTTATTTTAATGCAATGTCAGAGGTACTATGTCTATTAAATCTGGACAGATGCTTCTTATATAAACGTTAAATGTTTTTCTTTGGTTTTATTTTCTTGCAATTATTTAATTCTGAAAGGCATAACACTGCTGAAGAAGAAATATCTTTAAACATTCTCTTGGCCTGAAATGACTTGAATAATCAAAATTCCTAGCTCTTCAGAATGAGATAGTCATAGCTCTAGAAGCAAACTTTATCAAAGTATATTGCTATATATGTTATATAAACAGTCATGCCTATATTTAAGGCAATAGACACAAGACAGCTGCGGCGGTCTAGGTCCAATGCCATGGCCTTGCACCAGACTGCATGGTCATGAGCAAATGTGGGAACGCCAGGTGCCCACAAAAGCCACTCTATCACTTCCCCTCCTCAGCTGGGCAGGGGAGAGAAAATATAACAAAAGGCTTATGGGTCGAGATAAAGACAGGGAGACATCACTTGGCCATTACCAAAACAGACAGGCAAAACAGACTCAAATTGGGGAAAAATTTATTTAATTTATTACCAATCAAATCAGAGTAGGATAATAAGAAATAAAATCAAACCTTAGAAACACCTTCCCCCCACCCCTCCCTCCTTTCCCAGCTCAAATCCACTCCCAATTTTCTCTGCCTCCTCCCCCCAGCAGCACAGGAGGATGGGGAATGGGGGTTGGGGTCAGTTCATCACACCTTGTCTCTGCTGTTCCTTCCTCCTCAGGGGCAGGACTCCTTACTCTTCCCCTGCTTCAGCATGGGGTCCCTCCCATGGGAGACAGTCCTCCACAAACTTCTCCAACGTGGGTCCTTCCCACGGGCTGCAGTTCTTCACAAACTGCTCCAGTGTGGGTCCCTTCCACAGCGTGCAGTCCTTCAGGCACAGACTGCTCCAGCGTGGGCTCCTCTCTCCATGGGGTCACAAGTCCTGCCAGAAAACCTGCTCCAGTGCGGGCTCCTCTCTCCACAGATCCGCAGGTCCTGCCAGGAGCCTGCTCCAGCGTGGGCTTCCCACAGGGTCACAGCCTCCTTCGGGCATCCACCTGCTCTGGCATGGGCTCCTCCCAGGGCTGCAGGTGGAGATCTGCTCCACTGTGGACCTCCATGGGCTGCAGGGGGACAGCCTGCCTCACTGTGGTCTTCACCAGGGACTGCAGGGAAACCTCTGCTCCGGTACCTGGAGCATCTCCTCCCCCTCCTTCTTCACTGACCTTGGCATCTGTAGAGTTCTTTCTCTCACATATTGTCTCTCCTCTCTCCAGCTGCAGTTTCCATTGCACAGGTTTTCCGGCACCCCTTCTTAAATCTGTTCTCCCAGAGGTGCTACCACTGTCACTGATGGGCTTCGCCTTGGCCGGCAGCAGGTCCGTCTTGGAGCCAGCTGACATTGGCTCTGTCGGACATGGGGGAAGCTTCTAGCAGCTTCTCACAGAAGCCACCCCTGTAGCCCCCCAGCTACCAAAACCTTGCCACGCAAACCCAATACATCAAATCATTTAATCTTCTAGTGCCCACATTTCTTCATTTAAGAGCTGGAAATAAGTGCTGCCTTTCTCCTATTTATCTTGTTTACTTAGGTTTTTACCCTATCAAGCATGAACTGTCTGTTCGTGTGTTTTACAGGGTTGAACACATTTGGCCATGGATCTCAAGGGGAGATTCCAGCATAAAAGAGAATTTTCATTAGAACTGTAATGTTATCAAAAGATGCCTGTTACTGTGATACTCTGCCTGTGTCCCACAGTGTTTTCACTCCTTCAGAGACTAGTGGGTTAGAAGTTTCAAATAACATAAGACGCAGTTATGTGTACCACCTACATATATGTTAGTATTCAGTTATAATGGCAAATCATCTATCCACCCCTATGTAAGTTTATGCAGTTGTCCTCATGCTCTTCTACCAAATTTACACATGCTAACTGTAGGACTCTGCATGAAGTTTGGTATTCCCAAATGAAAATTTAGTGTGATATCCCAAGTGTTGCTGAGTAAGCATAGGTACATTTTGGTTTTTTTTTCTGGGATGTATAATACATGGCCTCTAAGGTAATGCATACTCTGGTTTGCTTGTTAAAGGATTGTGTCCATTTAAGGTATGCATGTTTTAAGAGTTATGCCATGACTGATAACCAGGAACATTGTCACAAAACCAAAAGCACTGTCATTCCCATTTAAATTGAATGAATTTAAAAATTCGTTAATAGAGGTAGTATTTTTCTTTATATGTTTGTATTCACTTAGTTAAAAAAAATCACTTTAATCAATAATGAAATGAAATCTTTCCTGAAATACAGAGAAGCTAAAATCCCTTCTTTTCTTAGCTCAAACAAATCTAGTTCTCTGTGTCAAGCATGTCAGTAACTATGTGTTTCTCTTGTATCTTGCCAGTTATTATGACAACATGTACCCTAACTTTCAAGCATTTTGAGAATGTACACAGACACTACATATCCTCTCTTACCACCAGATCATTACAGGTTTACTTTTTTTGGTGGTGCAGTTGCATAATTTTGTTTTGATTTCTGAAGAATCTAGTCAGGCATAAAAAAATCAAGCCTTTCTTTCTCCTTTGGACTTCACTAACAAATGAAATAAATGCCAAATGAATACTGAAATCTGAATCTTTGTCCAGTTTTAGATAAGCCAAAATTAATTTACTCTCATCCAACTGCAGTTCAGTTGAAGAAAGGAGGTCAGCTTAATTTTTCACAACTTACCGAAGTCAGGAACAGTTTGTTCCTGGAACAATTTGCATAGCCAGGCAAGCAATTCCAACAGAAGATTTGTTGTGTTGCCAGTGAGTCAGGGACTTACTTGGGTTCAGGCTGAAGCACTCAGCACTCGTTTAGGATCAAATTCATGCCATTACCATTTATTTCTCTATATTTTAACTGAAAAAGCAAAATGACAAATACTTGAAATGGGAGCATAATGTTACAGCCTGCTGTAGGATCTCAAGTCTTCTTATTTGTGTTTGTTTCTCTTATCAGTGTTGGGAACCAAACTCAGCGTAGCTATATTCCTATAAATGCTTGATGTTGACCAGGCAGAACTGCCACAGGTCACAGTTCATAGTATTTCAATTTATTCTGATTTCAGGCAAGGCACAAACCTGTCAAGGCTGAGAAGGGAAAGGAGGCTATACCTGTCTTTATAACCGCACTGCGTATGGTGCACTGGGTTAGGCCTGTCAGCCTATATGGTTTCGGGAAGACTTCATATGCAGCACAGCTATCTATTGTATTTCTCCCTGTTGGTAAACTGCACTGGGGCAAAGTAATTCAGAGAGCCCTGAGCTATCTTTATGCTTGCATCATGCCTTCTCCACAGCATAGGTAGCCCCAACAGGCTATTGCAAGGAACAGAAATCCCTAGGGCACATTATATATGTGTGAAATTTATCTAATTGTAGCTTGTAATAACTTTATGCCACTTGGAGATAATCTTACACTGGGCCGATCCCTTTCTGTGAAGTTTGTCTAAAGCAAGGTAGAGTCTAAATGTTAGTTTCCTATACTGTGCAAGAGCTTTATATACCTCATGTTTGACTGTTCACTCAGTCATGCAGATCTGATGCTGGTGAAGCTCTGCTGTGGTCAGCAGAGTGATGGTGTAAGCCAACCAATCTGGGAGCCTTTACAAAAATTCTTCCAATGAATACTGACAATTACTTTCCTAATGGATTCTAATTGAAACAGAAAAAGGAATGAATTAAACTGAACTTAAAGGCCGTTATTTTGTTTGGTTTTTCTGGAAGTTTCATATAACCTATTAATTCATTAATGAATTTTTAATTGGCAAAGTTTGCTTTTTGCATAAATCAAAAGCTCCATTAACATAACTTTTCTTTTAAACAAAAGTCAATGTAAGCCTATGCCTTTTCATGTCTACAATGTGTTTTTCATGAAGCACCATCCCTGTTCAGACTTCAGTGAAAGGTAACCTATGAAGTCAATCTGCAGGAAATCAGCCTTTTTTCTTTTGCTCTTTTTAGGTGTCACTATTAGCAGTATAAAACTGCAGCAAGTCTGGGAAAGACCATTAAAGTCATGGATTTTCAGTGAACCCCTCCTGAACCCCTGAATTACTAAGACGGGAGCAGATGCAAATGAGCAATGGCTGAACAGAGAGGCCTTCTTTGTTCTTTGCACCACACTACTGACCAGGCATGTGTGCCCACGTGTGGTATGTTCAGGAATCCATGTTACATGCCAAATGCTTGAGTGGCTGGACAGATCCATTCTCCATTACAGGTCTGCAAAACCATATTTATCTGTGTACAATTTACACAAAGTTTTCTTATTTTTCATTGGCCTACAAAATCATTATTTGTGACTGGAGGAGAATATTTTACCTTTTGGGGTAAAAGATTTGTAGGCTTTGTTTGAACTTGCAGCAAGGAAGTTTAATGCCCAGGTTTTTGGTGCTCTGAAAAATTTCATAGCAGATGGTGGACAATGCAGGGGATGTGAAGATCCCGGAGACCTAGACTGCTTACATTGTCTTCTTCCAGCTGTATGCTCAGCCTCTGGGACTTTCAAAAGACAACTGTTATCCATCATCTCTAACTATCACCCTGACATAATACTGCTAAATGCTCAAGGAACCCCTGCTCTGGGCTCCAAACACAGAGAAAGAAGACAAGGTGAATCAATAAGAATATTGTATGAGGGATGACAGAAAGAACCCACTCAGGCTGGCAAATAGACAAAATACCACAGGCACAAATGGGGATCAGATGTGTGAGGAAGATTTCTCACATTATTCAAAATGTTTTGGATCCAGTTAGCTGTAGGGGAAATCCTGTCAAAAAGCAATGCATGCAAGATAAGAAGCAACACGGCATATCTTAGCTACAAAAAGATATGTGTCTAATTATGAATTTTCCAGAGAACTTAATGAACCATTCCCATTCCACAATATCACATGCAGAAAGCTCTATGAGAAAGAGCATGCAGTCACAGCACAAGGGTGTAGCCTGAGCTCTGATCTTCCCATCAAACCTGAAACAGAAAGGACATTGGTATCTGAAAATGGAAGGCACTGAGGACCTTCACAACCATTGTCACTTATGAATGTTGCATAACAAATGTAAGAAGAAGCCCCATCTGCTGTGAACTCGACTGAGCATTTCCTTATCCCCTAGGAATTGGCTTTACTGCACAGTGTACCACAGAAAATAGTCAAAAGACTGTTTTCATTCATATGATGATACAAGTCTACACATTAGTGAAATAATACTGGCTGTGTTCAGTCTTTAATGGGGCTTCAAAAGGAACGGTACAAAGTAAGACCCAGGATCTAGCAAAAATGTGTTTATCTCAGCAGCGATTTTTGGGCTGAAGATAGACACATTTCTGAAAGAATTAGGTTATCTAGATAAATATCCATTGTTGCTGCTCTCTCAGGTGGGAGAATATGTGTAGTGATAACAAGCTGTGGTTTACTCCTCCAGAGAGTCCAAGTTGCCTGTCCGGCCCAACCTAGTCTTTAGAGCTGCCCCATTCCAATGCACAATAACATCTAGGAGCATACTGCAATAGTTATTTTCTATCCCATTAGACATGGCTGTAGGCCATATGTCCAATGAATCCAGTAAGGTTCAAAAGTCCTGGAAGTCGGGACAGGAGTGCTGTACTTCTTTGCATTCCCAGCATACAGTCTGCTTCTTGAGGATTTTCTTATGCAAAAGACTCAGCAGCAGCACAGGACTGCTTACAACCCTGCCCACGACCAGCTCAATAGAAATCAGGGACTTCTCAGAGAGCAGCCTGTTCTGATGCCTTTAATTCGTGTAGTTCCACAAATAGATTGTAGCAGATCTTAAGTCGCAAAATGCTGAGGGTTTTTGGTTTGATTTTTTTTCCCCCTCTAAGCCAAATCCAAAGACCACTGAAATCACTGGAAGAATACTCATGAATTTCAAGTGAGTTTGGATCAGACTTCAAGTGCAAAAATAGGAGATGTGGTCTGGCATGTGCATTGGGATTGGTCTGTATTTCTATGCTCAACCAGAGTATAGACCAAAGTTACCCAGAAGGTTACTTCTGTGGCTATATTATGGAAGGATGCTTAACAGACACATGTGCATATAGTAAATGGATCACCAGTGTCTAAAGACATCAGATGTTAGTTCTTGTATCTGCTTTCCTGAAATTGAAATACAGATTATACTTTCGCTTTAGCTTTATACAATCAAAGGCTGCTGCAGCCCACAGGTCCTGGTTAAACTTGAAACCATTCTCTGCTGCCTTTTTGTATAAGCAGTCAGTTTTTGCAAGAGAGTATAGCATTTTGCTTTCAAACTCTCCCCAGTCAACAGGAGAGAAATCATTCTGTGGAAATGCATTCAGTTTTGTGATGCTGAGTTCATCTCCTGTGGTCAAGTTCTTCTATTCTTCTTTTCAGCAATATTATTTCAATTTATGTTACACAAGACACTTATTCTTCTGCTCTTGTACAAGGCACTCCAGAAGACAACACAAAGTGTAGTTAAGTCAGTTGTGTAGAACTACATTAACAACTTTAATGCAAAAGGAGGCACAAAATGTGCAATAAATCACCTGATTAAAGCCTGAAAACCTCTTTTTGTTTATACATTTATTGATTTTTTCTCTAATCTTGTCTAGCTCCTTCAGTCATCAGTCTCTTGCCTGCCCTCTATGATCCAAAATCAAAGTAATAGAATTCAGCTAAACAATAGTTGCGATTTATGGAGCGACAAGGGATGCCTTTATCCACCAGAGAGACTCCTTCCAACTCCACAAAAGGACAAACTCTTCAGAGGTTTTTCAGTCTTTATGAAAAAAATCATAAAGCAGAAGGAAAACATTTCCCTATAAACAGTTGCTGAAACAGCCAGAGGGTAAAGCAGTGATTGTTCTGTGTCGATTTTTGTTGGTTTTGCTAATGTAATTAAATGCAGGACAGAGTGGGTGCGATGTAAGCCAAAAGGATATGATGCTGTTATGGCCCATAGTAGATGCATTCTCCTGATCTCTTCTAGTCATGCTGCAGCCTTCTCTACCTTCATTTTATAACATAGCAAAGCAGCATGTGCATAAACTTTTCTTTTTCAGACAGACCTGGTTAATGATAGGTGAGATGGTTGCTGATTTCCAATGAGAAATGTTGATCGCTGGGAAGTATGATCACTAGTACTGAATGTCAGGACAGAAACATGTGTCTTCATGTCTGTCTCAGCATCAAAGGTTATTGTAGACTTGAGTACTCTCTGCTGGTGCATTTCTTCCTCCTACCCAGTCACAGTGCATGATATTTTAGAGAATTAGACACACTAACATTCTCATGTTTTCTCTTATTCCTCTTCTCTTCCTACAAGCAAATGTCAGTTGTATAAAATGTCGACTGTTCCATGTTTGCCGCTTAATACTCATTTCTTGGTTTGTTGGTGGGTTGGTTTTTTTTCACTAAAGCTGATGCAAAAATGAAGTGAATACATAGCCTGTATTTTCCTCCTTAACTTCCTAGCTTTTACATGTTTTGACTGACAAGCTGAAAAATGTGGGTGGGCAAAGGAAAATTTCACTAAAATATTTCTCCTATAAATGCTTTACTAAAACTTTAAAACCAGCATTAAACAAAAATTACTCCCAACAGCGCCCCAGGGTTATTTGAATGCCCTGCTGATTATAATTCCCCAATACCTATTGTTTTCATCATTACAGCATCCTAGAGAAATTACATAGATATTGTCATGTATCTCATTCTATTATTTCCTTCATTTTATTTCACAGGTCATTTGCAATCTCTTAAATGTGGAAGCTGAAAATCTTTATTGTGTAAGCAGTAGCATAGAAATAAAGTATGAAAATGAATCAGGCATTTTGAAAGGCAACACTTTTTCCTTCTGATTGCTTTGGAAACTGCTACTAAGGGTTCTTCCTAAGTAATGCTGGAATGCTTACGATGACAGTTTTTGGTAGTAGCTCTTAGGATCCTCATCTTTCAATTCCCACTGCGTACAATGAACTGCCAGCAGAGAACTATAAAATGGTTTCTGCCCCAGAGAGCTTACACTGATTTAAAATGTGATAAACAGTGGTATCAGAATACTATCAGCCTAAGTGTTTTCAGCTTTTTGGGGGCCTTTTAGTAGGAATCACAGCTAGGAAAGAATAGGAAAGAAACAGTAACAAACAATAACAATCTTACTATTATTTTAAAGATTTAAGGTACAGCCAAAGGTTTTTGTATAATGGAGACTGCAACAGACTGCCTTGTGGTCTTCAGCTATTCCTTCAGCTATTGCTTCAGGAAAGGAATAATTTGGTATCCGCTTTTCTGAGCTAGCTGTATTTTGAAGTGGCCACCATCCTTATATTTTTGTGTCTGTGTATTCAGCCTGAAAACAGTAGCTGATTTTAGTAGGATTTATGGTGTGGCTTTTTCCCCAATAAAACTGGAGAAGTGATTCAAAGTTTACACCATTGTTAGTCCATTGATTTAAGTGGATTTCTGGAGGTACCAAAATTAATTAACAGACAGCAACTGATTCTCATATCAGAATAGGTAGAGTAGAGAGAGCATGTAGTCCACTTTTAATAGAATAAGTGATACTGTATGTTGTCATTAAGGCATACAGTTCCTTACTAAAACACTCTATAGAGAAAGAGAATAAATGATATATTGTAAATTGATATAACTAGCAGAACAGTCAACATGAAGAAACCATAATTAAATAACCATCTTAAAAAAACACACAGGATGTTGGAAATAGGATGATCCAGGTTAAACAATATGTGAACATAATTTCACAGAGTGTTATATATGCAAAATCAAACTATGCAAAGTATATTTATATTACTTAATAAGGAGGGAGGAAAATGTGTGTTGAAAACTGAAAGAATAAAACCAACCGTGATGTCTTATGAGTTTGAAAAAAGGCTACAAAAAGCCTCCAAACCAAGAAACTGTGAAAGTATGTTATTGAGCAGGACTGAAAGGAACAGAGGTTCCTTTCAGCTAGAGATTTTCACCCACTTTACACATGTTCAAAATCCAGTCCAGACAGGCAGCCCACAGAATCATCATTCTTGCCTCTTAACATTAAGGGCTCTACACTGTCATTCCACACAACATTTCATGGCACAAAAATTGCATGAGAAACAAAAATCTGTTGACAGTCTTCATGGAGAAGTCCAGGAGTTACCTGAATAGAAAGAAGGCGGCTAAGATCTGGGTTCACATATGCATTTAGGAGCCTAAAGATGATTGATTTCAATTGGGCTCTAATTCATAAATGTATTTAGGTACCTGTATCCTGAATGTTTCTATGAATTAAAGGCAAAGCTACATTCTCGTCAGGAACCCCATATATGGCAAAATATCCAAATAGTCCAAGATATCAAAAAGTACCAGTTCAGTTCTATATGCAGGAGCAGGTATTAATTTATGGTTACACAGTTATTGTACCTCTACCAGACAGACTTCATGGTAGGTGATACATTGCTCTCTAGGACTGTGGGCTGTTAGGCATAGTATGTTACTTGATTGGCCAGAGTTTATGTGTATTTGTATACTGAGATTAGCGACCCAGCAGCCAAGTTTTTTTCCATGCTTTCTGATTTACAGCCCTGCTACCAAAAACTCATAGGACACTGATTTCAGAGGTCTTTGGATACCCTTTTCCAAAGAGGACTATAAAATATAAATCCAGATTTGATACTGTTTAACACAGCAGTCAGAAACATGAACAGCCAAGAGCCTCTTTGCCAGACTGGTCCATCCCCTTCTCATGCTTCCACCGGTATCAAATCTGTGTCCAGACTGTGAAGCATGAGAAGAGGACCGACACCTGCATTATGGTAGGCAGAATACGTAAGAGTGCAGCACAGCAATCTCATGAAATTCTGCTTGCCTGTGTCCTTGGCTCTTCTTTCCCTCACACTGCTTCAGGGTTACTGCAACCTGCACTGTTCTCATACAATTTCCAGATTTAGCACCATAATTGTCTCATTTCCCCATACCAGCCAGGATAAAAACTTCATAGTCTCCACCTCCTCACATCCGCTGGGCAGTTCCATTTCAGAGATGACTACCCAGGAGCTGTTAGTGATTATAAGAACCATCCATGTTATGCCTGCTGTCAGGTTCCCTCCCGGGCTGGAGTATTGAAAAGACATATTGTACGCTCAGCAAGAAATTGCAGTTAGCCTAGGATATAGTTAAACCATCGTTTTGAGAGAGAATATTAAGAACTCAGGGCACTGGAAAAACAAAGGTCTTTTTCCACCCCAGGAGGTAGAAAAGTGCCAGAAGGTGGATATGAGGCTTTTGTAAGCTTTGAGTTTGTGGATTCTGCTGTCTGACCCAAGGTTCTAGCTCTATGGTATGTAATTTAAAGTCTCCTCTAGGTGCTTATAATTTAATTGTAAGGTGTCTCACAAACATCTTAGCAGGTGCAAAGAGGACGTGAAGTGATCCTTTTTTCCTCTCTCCTCGGCTGGAACATGAAGAAGGCACTTTATGATCCAATTAGTGCCTCCAGGAGCTCTCTAATTGCATTATAAAGCATCTTAAAAAAATAGAAAATTAGAAGCTGTTTTTAAAGCCTGAAAAAAAGAGAAAGTGTTGTTTAACTATTTGCCCTCCTGGTAACTCAGCAGTGAGAGGGCCCAGCATCCTTACACACTGCATTTTGTCTGTAACTTCCCCAGAGCTCTGGAGAGCGGAGCATCCTTTATTGTGTTGTAATCGGAGCTTGAAGTATGCTGTGAAACTTTGCACCCAAAGTAGTTTGCAACGTTTATGCATGTTGCTCATTCAAGGAAACTGCAACTGTGCTGCACTATCTGTGGCCATTTTAGCCTGCTAAGTATCTGTTCTACTGAGTTTTTATATCAAGCTCATTGGCACAGTGTCTGAGAGGTATTATATATAATGAGCTATAACGTGCTTTCAACTTCAAAGCTCAGTCTCTGTATAATAATTACCACATCGCTTTCCATAAGTCTCACATATTTTACTTACTGAGTGGGTGGGAAGAAGATACTGAAATAATATTTAGACTTATACAGTCCTTTTCAGCTACAGATCACAAAATATTTTCTGTTGGCAGTTAAGCATTATCATCTGCACTGTGAAAATGGAAAAGACTAAAAGGCAGATAACACAGAGCTGTGAATGGAACCTGATCTTCTGATCCTTAGTGTATGGCCCTTCCTATTCACTGGATTAGTGCTGCTCCCAAGTACTTCTCTTCATTAGCTGACAAAAGTGATAAGGTTTGTATCCCCTTTCCAACAGATGAATGAAATGTGTAAAAGCAAAACGCTTGAATATGTCTGTTACATCTCATAAATGTCATTAATACTTGCTTTCCCTTACACCCACACACAGCCGAGCAGAATACAAGCCATCCATTTTGTGTTTCCATCTATTCCTTTTTTTGTTGCTGGGATTTAACCCAGCCCATTGCAGCAAAAAGACACAGTAGCAAGACTCTGAGATGAGGTTACACTGTGTGCAGGGTTCTCTACTCATCCCCTCAGGAAAAGGTTAACAACACCAAGGGTGTCCTTAAGCACCTATGTGTCCTTGAAATCGCTCAGAAAGGAACACCAATTTAAATATAACAGGGTATTGTTCAAAATTCAGGTGTTATGTTACCTGAACCCAGTCCTCCTCTTCCTGACAAATTTGCACTCTTATTTAGGGGAGTCTTTTCTTGCCTGGTACAGTGACTGTGCTGGGAACCTCTTCTCCCTCTGGCTAACAGGCATTGACAGTGTCTCCACATTGCAATAATAGGAGAAAAGTGCTGCACCTCTGGGAAGAGAGATTCACGGTCAGATGCTGTTTCAGGAAAAGGGTAAGGGACAGCTGACAGCTTTCATCTTTTGTTCTGACACATTCTGTCACATACCTATGCACTGGCATACCCATTCATACCCTGCTTTGAGTAAAGCCACTGATAATTGACAGTAAGTCATCAAGAGACTTGCCAGGATGCTCTTTTTTGTTTCTCTTCTACAAAAGTTCACCCTTGCTTTCTTTCATCTGAATTTTGGGTTGAGTTTCACTCATACTCAGAGCCCCCCCCCCCCCCAAATTATCTCACAAAACCAAGAATACTGCTCACATTAAAACTCTTTTGATTCAACGAACAATGTATCATCTTGTTCTAGATTCTTTCATGGCAGGATCCCAATTTCCAGTATAAAATTCATAGGCCTTAATAAATCTTACACAGTAATAGTCTGAATTTCAGGAGTTTAACAAACACGCTGAGTTTTAGGTTTTATTACAAACATTTCATATAATTAGCATGAACAGATGGCATATGATTCTACCATTAATCATTTGTGTACAACCAAAATACAGTAATGTCAGTATCTCCCAGAATACTTCCTTGAAAAAGCACCTGGCTGCAATGCTGATCTCTCTTGCACCTATCAGACACCACAACTGTAGTAAAATTACTTCTGATTTATCTTAGTATTGAGCAATGGTAGAATGAAGCCTTTTTCATTATCCAAACTATCCTCAGTGGTTTCAAGACTTACATTGGGTTTTATGCAATATATAATCAGTTAAAAAAATAACTTCCCTGTGTGGGACAAAAAGGAGGAATATTAATGGAGAAAATCTTTCAAAGCATTTCTGGAAACAATACCCTTATGTATAAAAAGAGTCTTTTTTGGCATCTCTGTGTGGTAGTGTTTTCAATTCCAATAGCTATAATAAGAAAAAAATCTGCCCTATTTGTCAATCTGTCAGGAAATATATTTCAGCTTCAAGCATCATACTCCTGGGGCTTATGGAAATCACAAAGCATCTCATTCAGATGAAGAGGCTGAAGCTATAAGCAGTGCAATTAATATCTTCAATTTCTGCCTTCAGCATGAAAAGAGGCTCAAAAGCTTTTTGAATCTGAATCCCAAATGCTGTCTAATAGTTCACATCTGGCTTATGCTATTTACGACAAACAACAGTTGTTGGTATCAGCAGTGCATTCAGTGACATACTAACCTTCTTACCTAGCAAGAAGAGGGCAGGGCTGGCCAGAGGTCATGGGGAGGTTGTTTGGCAGGTTCAGCTGAGTGGAAGGCTTGCATCTCAAAGGTTGCTGTTGTAAAACTTGGAGACAGAGAAGCCCGCACCTCCCTGACAGTACACAACCGTGGATTGCCAGGTGTTTTCACACACTGTACACACAAGAGTACAGCCGGCAAGAGTCATACTGTTTATTGGCAACAATCTTTGCACAGTGACAAGTTTAACCTTTTTATTTATTTGCTGTTTGCATTTCAGTAGAACTCAACACCTCATCTCAGACCCCGCTGTGTTTGATCCTATGCAAGCACCTAGACAGGTATAATTCATTCCTGAAAAAAACTTCCAGTCTAAGCCTGTTTGACACCTTAGGAAGAACCACATTGGCAGCTTGTGTCTTCTTTGTGAGACTCTTGTCTCAGATCACTAATAGGCACAACAAAAGCTCAGGAAAGGGGATGTCAATAGCTATTTCATTACTGGAGCTGGAGACTTGATCAGCCATTCCAAGTAAAGATAAAAAGCAGATATTCTCTCACATGACTGCTTTACCTCACAACGTTTGAGGAAGACCCAGAGCATATAACATCCATGCTGCTATACCACAGGAATGTTGTACAGAGAAAGCAAGGGGCTTACTCTGAAAATTACTGCAGCAGAGCTTGGAATATTTTCTCATAACTCATTCACTTTACTATAAAAACACCCTTTCTTCCCACAGTGTCTATCTCCAAAAAGGGGCCTGCTTTTTAGCAGAGAAATTGAGAACAAAATAGACTTGTATAAATACTAGTTTGTTCCAGTTAGGTAGCTGAGGTGACAAAGGAATATGGGTCAGGTTTAGGCAGGGATTTGCACTAGGAAAATGAGTAATGCCAGCATCAGCTTTCAAGATCCTAATGGATAAAGCTCTTAGCAGTCTGGGTTTATTTAAGTGTAGCATCTCTTTGAGCAGGAGGTTGAACTAGATCAACTCCCAAGGTCCCTTCAACCTGAATTATTCTATGTTTCTAAGAAGCCATGACAACACTCAGGTGGCTGAAAAATGGCAAACAGCCCATAGTAATGGATTGTTTGGGTACAACCCAAGCAGTATTCTGTACTTCCCACGGCTTTCCTTCTCTTCTGACTAGGCTTTTAACTGGTAATTTACGTTTTGCTTATTCTGTTGTAATCACAACTGTAAAAACTGAAGGGAGAAAGGAAGGTAAAAGAAAACAGCTTAGACCCTCTTGCTGGTAGTGAAAAATACACTCTGTATTACAGTGCTGTGAAATGGTCTCTCTCCACCAGAATGGTGCATGACAGTAAACCAAGCATGATTAAGAAAGCTGCTAACAGGCACAGGCTGCTTAATATTCCTGCACAGTCTACACAAGACAAATGTTTTCCCAATTCATCTCTTTTTAAACATAATATAGCAGAAGAGAGAGAGGTAAATATTTGTCACACTGGGATAAATGTCTTTCCTTGAACACCACAAAAACCCACTACCAAAGTTTGCTGGCCAAAAGTCAGGCAGGAGATGATTCCTTCATTGTGATTCAAGCTCACTGAAAATATTCTTTTAGTCAGTGATAAATTTATCTCATGCTTCTACAGAGAAACCACCTGTGCAGCCAAATTTTGATCAGAGGTGTGTCTTGTCTGAGCAGTCACAGGACTGCAATACATGAAGGGCTACTGAACAGTGAGTGCTCATACTCCTATGCTAGGACATGCAGCTACAAAGCAGATGAAAGACTACCCAGGGAGCGCCTAACAAACTCCTGCTTATGGCTATGAATAACAATGAGACCTTGGTTGAAGGGTGGCTTTTTTTTTCATTTTGTGAATTTTTACATTTAAACCAAGCCATTATATTTATTTATTGTGTGCATATGGCTAAGTCCCAGTTGAGGGTAGTCACTGTAAGCTTTATGCCTCCTGCTTGTTCTCTGAAAACATGCAGGACAACCAGAGCAGTGAGGCTAGATCTCTATTGCTTTGTCACAGGTGCAAAGGGGGTGTGAAATAGGACTTTAATGGCCTGCTAACCTTTAGGTACAGGTGATTATACATAATGGCAAGTATTGAATATTGAGACCCCAAATGTCACTGTTTAGCCAGTCTGTCCAAGGCTGGGATCACATCACCCTGTAACATTTGTACACAGCAGATCAACTCATTATTTATTAATAACTTTAATGGGTTTTCTCTGGAGCACATTAAGCGTCAAAATTTGTCTATGCTCTCTGCGAATGAGAGAGGAACAGGAAGCTTATTCACAATTTATAAAAGGGATGAAGCTTAATTTCAGTTTTTACTCTTCATGGATGTATGTACTGTCACCATTTCTCTGTGGAATATTCAGGCCAGGAAGCATATGCTGGAAGGAATACGCTGTCCAGCAACAAAGAAATGCTCTAAATTTGGGGTGCTGGAACACTAAATTTACACTAACTGGAGTGCTGGAAGTATTCTGCCTGCCTGGACCCTTCAGAGCTTTAGCTGGCTTTCCAGGGCCTTTTAACACACCATGGCAAACTGGCAGACATTAGCCCAGCCTTTTGAGGTGGAAGCAGTCACAGATCATTCTAACACATTGTTTTTGCAATTTTTTTCCCAAGTGAAAAGTTGCTATTATCTTCAGAGAGTTAGAGCCATTTTTTTTGCCACAAACGCCTTTCCTTTCTCCCACAGAAAAATGGTTGTTCCCTGCTCATAGTAAAACTAGTTTTCACATGAATGAAACACTGTAGAAGTTTAGAGGAAAGATTATGAAATGTCCTGCTTTTCACAGAATTAGAGCAAACATCTATGACTTTTGAAGGTGGAAAGAAAACAAGATTTTCTTGACACTGACATGTTTTCATGAAGATCTAAGCTTGAGTCAAACATAAAGTTTTGTTCTGGTGTATAATAAAGATGCTTAAATACAACCAAATTTCATGGAAATCTTTTCCTGAACTTTAATTACTATTAGGAAGAACCACAACAGAATAAAATATCAGTTGATAACTAGATTAGCAACAACAATTCTGTCCACAAATAAAAAAGGCAAATTGCCTTTTCTTGAGGTAGTCGGCTTTCTTGGTTAACATATTAAAACCAAAGGGATTTATGTAGCAGGGAGCATGGAAGGGCGAGGAAGTGGCTGGCATTGCATCCACCTGACATTAGCTCCCCAGCCTTTCTTACCAGGCTGAGTACTTGAGGCTGAGTCAGCTGCATATGACCTTCAGAGCAAGGTTTGAATTCATACCTTAAATCTGCATGGGGTTTTCCTATTCTCTCACACTCTTTCACATTCACTTTCATAAAAAATAGCAAATTCACACGTTAGACATGTGGTTTCACTCTTTCAAGTGCCATTACTGAAACACCGTTATTTTCAGTTTATAGACAAGATATTTACCAATCCTTTTACTTGAATCATGTCATCTGTCTCCCTGAAGTTATCTTTTGAAAAGATCTTTAGAAATAATTGTTTTTTTAAAATTCCCCTTTATTTAGCAGACAGCCAGATGAAATACTGATGTTTAACAAATGTGTTTACTGATTTATGACTTTGTCCCCTGTATAGAAAACTTGGTAAGTAAATGAACAGAAATGTCAGCTTCCATGTTTTGCGTGCTAGGCAATGCAACAGGATCAGTGATGGGAAGTCCACAAAAAGGGAAGTGAAGAGAAGGAAAATTAAAGTCCTTTGCAATAAGTGGTCAGAGAAAAGTAGTGAAGACCTTACCTGGGAATCTTTTGTGAAGATCAGGGCTTTAGCATCACTAGAATACACGCTTCCCAGAAATACTGCACTTCGATTATTTTTTGCAGGCCTACAAGAAAGGAACAGAGAATGAAAGAGAACAAAATAGAAATTAACAACTATTACTATGGTTCTCCCCCATGCTATGATGCATACTTTTCTACCTTTAATCTGTGGATTTCAAAGACATCATTAAATCTGATTTGATTAACCTAAAGAAATCCAGGAGTTAATTTACAGCTACTTGCCAATTTACAAGCCATTGAAGTGCAATGAAACTGAGCATTCTTCTTTCAGCACTTTCATAATTAAGCATTTGACTAATTTAAATATTAAAACTGTTTTCTCATAATTGCCTAATCTCAGTCAAATACAAGCGAGACAAGATCATGACTGCTTAAAAGATCTCAGATCTGGTTTAGCACTGAAGCCCACTGAAATCAGTGGAAAGATTCTGGTGCTTCTATCATATGCTTCTGCCAGCAAGGTCAGCATCTGCAGGGGCTTTCTGAGAAAGGACTGGCACCAAATTTACACTATTTAAGAGCAGACTGTCATTACATACACTAAAGGAAGCCAACAAAATGGTTTGTTTTTCTCTTGTTACTAACAGCATCTGAAATGATTTTAAAGCAGGAAAAGAGCTGTTAAAATATAGTTATATTGTTGCTAATTATTTGTGTCTCATTTTGCTCAGATGAGACATTGAAAATGGAAGAATAATTTTCATTTTCTGCTTCTGTTTCCATTCCACTTCATTTTTGGGCTAAGATTGACAAACACAGTTCAAACATTGGCACAGAGAGGTTGTGGCATCATCTCCATCCTTGGAGATATTCAAAACCCAGCTAGACAAAGTCTTGAGCAGCCTGCTCTAGTTGACCGTGCTTTGACAAGGGGAGAATTGGACTAGATAAC
>NW_010973244.1:4019818-4020041 GCF_000737465.1 Haliaeetus leucocephalus | reverse complement strand
AGAGAGGCAACTCTGTAATGAACCCCCCCCCAAAGCTCACTGACCGATTCCAGAGAACCCTGGGAATGGGACTGCGCATGTCGAGACCATCGACTAACACACTATAAAAGAAGGGAGAACAAGTCCTCAGGGCGCGCCCTCTGGAACTGGATCTCTACGCTGGCTGGACCAACGCTGCACCCAGGACTGGTGAAACCCTTCTCTTCTCTCTTTCTTTCTTTCT